>NC_034410.1:13613619-13899255 GCF_002078875.1 Numida meleagris
TGCGGGGAATAGAAGCGTGGCCATGGAAGACTAATGGCATTTGTTCGAAGCTTGCCCTCTGCTTAAGAGATGAGTGAGTCCTATGCAAACTGATGAAAACAGTGCAGATTATAACTGTACTGCTCAATATTGTGAGTTGCATTTTCACTGAGTATTTATTAATATCTTTTCCACATATTTGCAGGTGTCAGGGGACAGAAGTTCCACTTTCTTTTCCATGAGAGTGTCTTGGGAAGCGAGTATGCAAGCTTAGTAGAACGTGGATAGGATGAACAAATGCATTGCTTTTTGCGTTAGAGGAGGGACTGAGAGTACGACCGAAGGCAGTTGTTACTTCAAAGTACTTCAAAGTTCGGTGGGCTGCGAGGAGAACGCTTCAGGAGAAAGGTGTCAGAAGCAGTGTGGGAGCTAGGCCTGGCAGGGCTGATGCAGGTCACACAATCCAAATCTGTAAAAATTGACTAAAAATAAGTAGAAAATAACCCCACGTTGGAAGCGTAGCGTGTCGGGGAGGCGTACCCGCAGCAGGGGTTGTTGGGAAGGATCACCGCCAGAGGAAGGGTTCGCTGCCCGCAGAGCCCGGCGCGGTGCCGGGTGTTGGTGTGTGGGGCTGTGACTGCTGAGGCGCTGATGGCAGCAGCGCGCAGGGCGACCTGAGTGATATTGGAGTTTATTCCTCACCGTTAGGTGGCAGTCTAAAACAAAACGAAAACCCAAACTGCGAACCGGGAGTTCCAGCTGCTGGTCGAGATCTTTGTGCTAGAAACTTGATTATAACTAGTGCTCTTGGATGGAGAATGTATCTGGGCGTTAACTGCTCTTCCCTTCCTGCTGTGGGTAGGTGGGCTGCTTGGTGTCCTCAGAACCCCACCTGGCACGTGCAACGGGAAAATGGCCTGCATTCTGAATTCTGTTGGCACTCATACAGCATCTCTTCTTGTCACACGGTAACGCATTTCCTGGAAGAAGCACGGCCTCAGTGTGCTGTAAGAAGTTGCCACCTGCTTTCCAATAGGGCAGAATTCCAATGCCAGAGCTGGGCAAGGATATTGAGAGCAAATAGCATTCAGCTTCATGAGCTGTGCGTGTGCCCGAACCCAGGCAGCGGCTAGATCAGCTGTTCGCTAAGTGGTAGTAATGGGCGCGTTGGGCAGAAGCTAGAAATAAAATTAGAGCTCTGACTAAGCTACCAAAGTGCTGCTTCTCTGACTTCTGTAATTCTTTTCTGATTCACAATGTGTGTCCAGGTGTTTGCATACAGAATTCATCTGGTCTGAGCATGGTCCACTGATCCCACGAGTCCTTGGTTGTGACAGTCCCCAGTCTTGTTGCAGGCTGATTAGATCTTTTTTGTCTGCGTGTTTGTTAATAGAATGCACATCCTTCTAAAATCAAGCCTAAGTGCAAACAGTGTGAGTCTATGTACAGCTTCTCTGGGGCTGCTCATATCTTGACAGCTGGAAGTGCGTGTCTGCCCACAGTACAGACGTAGCCTGAAACGTTCCTAGACGTCGTGTGCCTCCCATGGTACTGCTGCTGTCCCTCTGAGCAACCACAAGGGCAGGGCAGGCCTTCCCCGCTCACCTCCCTGCCTTTCTGCTAAGATGCCACCACAATGAACATGGCTGTGTGGCGTTTTCCCTCCTTCCTGCTGCTTTTTTGTGGAATGCGTATTATTAAACAGATCACAGTCTTGACTTCAGCTTAGCTTGTAATCAGGAGCTGCTTGTATGCAGGATCTATGGCTTGGATAACAAACAGTTTGGATAATAAATGAGAGCAAGAAGTCTCAGAAGGTCTAGAGGGAAAGCTGAAACCACTTCTGTACGTGGCTGTTAGGAAAGACAGTTGTGACTCTGCTCACAAAGAACCAGTTCTCAGATTTCACCCTACGTGAACCAAGCGCAGCCCCAGGGCTTCCTGCCCGCGCTCGGGGTGAGTACGTGTGGCAGAAGTGTGCTCATGGGAGGCACGTGGTGTGCCTGGCACCGCAGTGTGGCCGTGGTGTGCATCTGCACCAGAGGGATGCTCGTGGCGATGGGAACGTGGAGGTGTTCCCTGTGAATTTATTCGCGTAAGGGCCTTCATATGTTTCTTTCTCAGGTAGGCCCGAGGGCTCTGCAGCAGTGTTTGGCACCAACCGGTTCCACAGCTGCCCCCAGAGCACCAGTGCTGTGCTGTGCTGTGCTCTGGGGGGTTCTGAGAAGAGCTGTGACCATACAGGAAAGGCAGAAGTTCACCTGGTGAGATGAAGGTGAGAGCCCTGCAGCTCAGCCTGCTTCGTTCCATGTACCACAGCCTGAGAAGTGCCTGCAAGGAGAACAGGACAGTAGGAAGCCTTTCAAACTGCCAGGGAAATGCGTCATTAACCAGGTGTGCTCGTTTAAGCTTAGCATTACAACAGCCCGAGGGACTGTGATTCCTAGAAATGTTTACATGGAGGCTGGCTGTTCCTTACAAGGAAACGCTAAAGAAGGTTGAGGGGCGATCGTCCGGTGTGTGTAGTGCAGCAGAACCCGGTGCCCCGTGCCAGGACCAGAGGCAGTGAGCACGAGCGGAAACATAGGAGGTTCTGTCTGAGCACCAGCAAGCACTGCCGCAGAATTAGGGTGACTCCGCCCTGGCACCGGCTGCCCAGGGCTGTGGGGTCCCCTCCTTGGAAACATTCTGAAGCCGCCTGGGTGCGCGCCTGGGCACCCTGCTCCAGGAGGCCCCGCCAAACAGGGGTTGGGCCTCCCGAGGTCTCTTCTTGCCTCTTCCATTCTGGGGTCTCTCTCTTGGCTTCAGAAGCTACTGACACAAGTGGAATAGATAATTGTTCCCTGCCGAGTTTCCTTAAACTCGTATTGTTGAGGAAGCAGCAGCAGCACTGTTTACTAGCATACTAAGAGTGGGTGAAGCCAGGGCACTTCCTAAGCAAGTTACTGTTCTTTAATTGCAATTAACTCAGACACCTGATGTTGAGCTTCAGGAATCAAAACTGTTGGTTTCATTTTCTGTAAATGTTTCTTATATAGCAAATATAGTACGAAATTATCTTCTGCCACAAAAACGTGATGCGTGAGCTATAGTAGAGAAACAAAAGGGAATTATACCTGGGTGTTGCCCGCCTTAACATCACGCGTAGAGTTTGCCACATGTTCAATTTCTTCAAAAGATAATATAAACATCTGAAAAATAAACCGTCTTCTGCACCGCTTAAAGACTAAGGTTAAAAATTAATTACTTTGAAAGCAACACAATCAAAACTAGCTTCTTCAGCACAAATTTACACAGAAATCAGATTCCTGTTGTGTTTTTAAGGCTGATCTTGACTACAAGCGCTCTCATAATGAATGTTGTTAAAAGCTAAATAGGGTTTGAACCCAGCATGGAATATAAATATACATTTGCTGATATCAATTCTGATTTGTTTAGTTTCTGAGAGTTTTTTCCAGTTTGAGCATTGTGCTCCCAATGCCATTTGGCTTAACGCTGAGGGAGGAAGTGGTCCTGGCCCAAGGTCAGCAGGAACAGCCATAGGGAGCGGGAGCAGCTCTTTGTCAAAGGAACAAAATCACACCTCTGCTCAGGGAAAGCTTTTACTGCATTTGACATCACCAAGAACTGAAGCTTTCAGCAAGAAGAGCTGTTTTGTTTGGGGCCCAGAGATTCCTCCATCTTTGTCCTTGTGAGGAGCAGCAGGCCTTGGCAGACCGCAGCTCCCCACTAGGTCCAGAGCTCACCAGGACCTGCCGCTGCCTCTCGCCCTCTCTGGGAGCCCAGCAGGCCCAGGGCTGCAGGCCACTGGGGCACGTTCTTGCACGGCGCCGGCTGAAGGGCAGCTCCCGCAGCACAGCGGCTGCTCCTTCCGGGGGGTATTATCTTATCAGCTCACCAGCACGAGCACCCTCACTAAGGAGCAGCGTTTCCTCTGCCAGCGTGCCTCAGTGTTCCCTTAGGAAACGTTGTCCCTACCAGATTATGCTTCAAATCACACCAACTCAAATGGCGTCATGTCAAAATAGCACTGCTAACAGACACTGCGGAAGCGCAGTTACCCTGCCAGGTGTGTGCGCAGCCGTCCTCACAGCGTCCTCACAACGCTTGTGTCCTGCCCTTGGTGTCCTTCCCTGGGCAGCCACGGGGCATGCTACATTGCTTATGCTGTTCATAAACAAATGCAACCGTCACCATCTCTCCGCTTTTTTCATTCTGTGCCTGAACGTAAAGCTGCACAAAATGAAGAACTGGAATGAAGTAAATAAATGGGAGAGAGGAATGGGAGCCAGGATCTTCTGAGATGCAGCTGAAGGCACCACGAGATTTGCCTTTATTTGCTGAATTATCTCCTTATCTCTGCCACATTTTTGGTAAAATAATGCAGTGTTATTGCTCACGTGATAAAATTAACTGACGTTGACTTGCAGTTATGCCCACTCATCATTGTGCCCAGGAAGAGCGTGATCATAAAAAAGCAGTTGTGACGGGCCTGACGAGTCTTCCTTACCTGACTGCAGCAGAATTCATACTGCCTGCTGCGCATTAGATGAACTGCAGCAGCACCCCCGGGGAGGTACAGAGCAGACCTTCTCAAGCTCTGTGCAGAATAAGGCTGTTCTTTCTGGGGGCACAGTTGGCATCTCGGGAGCTCTAATGAGCCTCTCTGAAGCCTTGTAGGACCGGGAGATCTTGGAGAAGGGCACAGCAGAGGGTTCCCCTCTCGGACAGGACACTTGCCACTGGAACACAACCAGCACCTGTTCTTACTCCAGATAGTTTTGACAGACAACATATTTTAAGAAAAAAAAATACAGCATGTTAATTAGTAGATAGTAATTGTCACTCTTTGAGTTGCTTGATTTTGGTTGATCAAACAAGACACTTTGTCCCACGTGACGCACCCTGGGGTTCCCAGTATAGCCTGCAGCAGACTGGCCAGGAAGAAGACCTACAGCAGGACTGCATTGTTGTGAAGTGGCAGCTGGAGGCCGGGCTGGCTCTGCTAAGACATTTCTCCTGACTTTTTCTTTAAACACTTGAAGTTCTGTGATCTCTGAGCATTCACTGACCATGCTCCGCTCCTCACTGAGCAGATGCTGGCTTAGACAGCATCAGTACATCCTGTATGGGCACGAGAAAAGCAGGGACGATGTGTCCTGAGAGTCTGTGATACCTGCATCACAGATGGATGTCCACCTACAGCATAAGTATTGATGCAGGATGTATCGTATGTATCCCAAGAGTGACAGCTGCTGGTAAGTAACATTTCTTTGCTCCGACTGATGGGAACAATCTGTCTCTGCACCAACAACCTCTTGCTCCAGATACAAAACCCAGCGCTTTGAAGCCTTGAGGCTATATTGCAGCAGAAAGCTGTAAGTTCAGAGCAAAAAGCACTCTCTTCTTTTGTTTGAAAATATACATCCAGTCACCAAAAGGCAAGTTACACGTGAGATGAAAGTAGATCCAACTTGGGAGACAGGACTGTGTTCTCTGGGCAATCTGATGTGGTACTACACTGGCAGCCCTGCCTGTGGCAGGGGGTTGGAACTTGATGGCCCTAGAGGTCGCTTCCAACCCAAGCCATTCTATGATTCTGTGATTTACTAATCAAAACTACAGCAGAGGACGTAATCCCACAGTTCTTAAATCAGTTTGAGGCACACATTAAATGAAATAACTGCAGTGAACTCACCCATTTCTGGCCAGCACTTTTGGAATGCATTTGGACTCTTCTAGTTCCTCCTCCAAGGCAACGTATATATTTGCAATATTTTTTATTCATCATTCGGGACGTGATGTTCCAGCACAGAATTCCTGATGTATCAATTAACTTGAGAGAGCTGGAAAGCTTACCTTGAAGTTGTGCACTTAATGTTGACATTAAAAAAGAAAACGCTGCCAGCATTTGATGAAGTGCCAAAATGAAAGTGCTCTGCTCAGGCTCACACCAGCCGCCTCATTGTTCCCATCCTATCTCACAAGATAATCAAGTGTCCAGGCCATTCTCCACCCTTTCCTCATTTTCTCTGCAGGGAAGCATGAGATCAGCACCTTTCTCCTCTTGTTCTTTTTTTTTTTTTTTTTTTTTTTTGTCCTTTTCGTGGCTGGTATTTGTTTTGATTTATTGGAATTCATTTTCTTAAACTGAAAAAAAAAAAAAATCCTGGCATAGAAATTGAGGATATCTGCAGCCTGGGGACACTGCATCTTGAGCCCCCCTGTAGTCAGACCTGCTCTGTAGAATCATTATCAGCACTTACATCTTAGCTTTCAATCTTTGGATTCTGCTCTGAATTGCATTATAGGAATTTCTTCTTGGCTGTAGAGGAAGCACAGGGAGATTAACGTTGCTGGGCTAAAGAAAGTGAATGCCACTGTTGTGATTACAGAATCACAGAACTCTGGGGTTGGAAGGGACCTCTGGAGATCATCTGGTCCAAGAACTCCATTAGCAGGTTTATAATTGCTAGTTTGATATTCCAGCATTCAGTGATCTCTCTGGAAGTAGGAGGTGTTAGTGGCACAGCACTGTTTACGTGTACCACCCAGCATTCAAAGATGTAAGCCTATTGCTGCCAGGAGATAAAATCACTTCTCATAGCGTAAATGTAAGAGAAATACAAAGAGCAGCCAAAAGCAAGATTTAAAAGAGTCAAAATTCTAACAAAATAGGAAACGTAGTCTGGATAACTACATAAACATCCCATCCAAATCCATTTTGGGACTGTTAATCTCCCATTTCACATAGTTTGGTCACCACTCCGAGTCTGTCCAGCTGTATAGTTTTTGGCAGTGTCAGATGACAAACAACATATAGTTTGTGTTTATTTCCTCCGTTCAGAATCACGAGTTGTACCTCTACCAATCAGAAAATAAGTTCTAGCCAGAAAAGTACTAGTACTAGGATAAGTACCAGTGCAGAAAAAACTACAGGTCACAACTTTGGGGATGCAGAACTCCTCCTGCTAAAGCTTTCTGTGCTTTATTCATGCTAGTTCTGATGTCTCCGTTACCAGTCTCTCCTGCCATGCTTTCCTAGCTGTATGACATAGGGGCTAATGACAAATTGATAGGAGAAGAGATTTTGGCCGCAAGCTAATTCCCGTTATTCAAGGCAAGATTGGCCAATGAGAAAAGCATCTGAAGCGTGGCAAGAGTAGCCACCGTTCTGGCAGGACAAGGTGTACTTCAACTACTGGCAGAACAGCAGAGTAAAAGAACAAGAGGGCAAATTGATTCCCAGCCATAAATTCTATTCTAACAGCATTTCTTTGGTACATCTAATGGCAGAGTGGCACAGAGAGTGATACCTCCACTACAATTCATGTTTTCAGCCTGTCGCTGCTACCCTGAATTGCCTCATTTCACGGTTTCCCATAATTTTTTGGTCTTATTTGGTCTTATTTGGTCCTGTTTTTTGGAGTCATTTTTATTATTCTCTTAAACCTGCTCTGCCCAGGTTGTAGCCCACATAGGTGGAGTAATATGAAGAGATCAGAAAAAGTGGCACATTTCCAACTCTTAAACTTTTCTGTGTTCATTTTTTTTTTTAACTGCACTTGTATCTGCAGTACTACCTAGATTCCTTGCTCATTTCATGCTCCTTCCCTCCCCCCTCTGCAGGCACCCACCCTTCCCATGAGGATTTAAGAAGAAAGGGAGGGAGGCAAGGCAAGCTTTCCACCCTGCGGCAGAACCAAGCATGCCTGCACCGAGCAGGGAAGTTGTGCTCTGCCAAGGACTCTGTCTGTGGGTTTCATGGATTTTAGCTGCATGCCGTGGCAGATTACGCTGTGGATTACCTTCAGATACGTGTACGAGAGGTATTTCAAGGTATTACACCTCTTAATCCATATTTAGCAAAAGCCTTTCAACATAACTTTGTGGTATAACCAAATACCTGTATCATTTTAGTACCAAATACTATATGGGGTTACTAATAGAAGTACACTGTAGTTTAGAGCCCAGTTGTTATGCGTGGTACCAGTTTTTTTCTATAAGTTACTGCCCTGAATTGTCAGTGGATTACAGAAAGGAACCGTAAGCAAAATGTTCAAGTGATGAGAAATAAAATAATGGCCTTCAGATAAAACCCAATTTATTCTACTATAATTGTATCAATTGTATAATCTCATACAATATAAGGCTTACTAAAGAAAAGAATAAGAGACATACTTTATCTTTGTGAAAATTCTCCCCATCAGATATTTGAAGGAAGAAAGTTAACATTCTGAAAACAGGAGTAGCTGGTATACAATAAAATAAAATCAGTATCGGTTGCTACATGACTTCTATTGAATTCACCCTGAATTCTATTGAATTCACCTATTGCACTCACATCTTCAAGCTCCGTTAGACATTTACTGAGCACACTTTACCCATCCAGCTGCTGTAGTCTTCTACCCCTTAGTAATTCAAAATGTTCTTAGTTCTGAAATGGCTCCATCACCGCTTTCAATTTGGCCTCGTCTCTTACTGTGTTGTGCTTGAATCACAGTTGCATAATTAGTTTCACTACAGAACATAAAAAACAGACTATCAGGAACAGCAAATTACTCCATCCATTATAGAGGTACGGTCTGCTAATGAAATTATGGACTAGAAGCTCATGTCCTTGCAGCTTGCCTTAGTCAGGTCCATTAAAGCATAGGGCATACATTCAGGTTTTTATTTATCTGAAGCTTTGAACAAATGACTTCCAGAACTAATTCTTATGACTGCAAAAGTGAAAAGCATTTGGAAAAAAATATACATTTTAATTATCGAACTAGGAAATCAGTATTTGGTATTTTAAGCTTCAGGGGACAAATATTGAGCTTTCTCTATAAAATGATTAAGCAGTCAGTGAAATTAAATCAGCTCTAAAACTCAAGGTTTCTGTACAGGCCTAGATATTTTCTTCATGTTTACAGTCCTAATGGCCACATAATTTCTCAGCTATTTTAACAAATATGTTTTGTCTGAATGGAGAATATGTCTGTGATGTGCACCTGAGCGCAACATGCAGGGGAAATTCTGTCTTGACGGCCGGGCTCACTTTCGCTTCAGGGGAAGCTGAGTGCGTCTCTTCGGTGGATGACAATAAAGTGCACAGAAAAACTCTGTTTCCCATCTGTTCTCCATTCACATCCTCACAAGATAAACATACCATCTTAGGAAATAATACATTCACTAAGCCTCGCTAAGTCATTACCAGTTGAGAAGGGAACAACTGTAGCACCACCAGAACGGGAAGGATCGACCCGGGGAAGAGCAAGGCCCCGCACTGCTGTTCCGGGTGGTAGCAGGAACAGAGAAATCGAAGGCTTCCTGGAGCCAGAAGAGAGGATTCCTCAGTCACTGAAGCAAAGTCACTTCAGTCACTGTTCCCAAAACTAATTTCACATTCTACTTTCAGCAGCGTGTTTTTCACTGAAACTTCATATGTGAGATCCAGCTCATCTGAGATGCCTAACTCCAAAAACACTATCTGTAAACAATTTTGATAAGATTTTAAAGCAAATTTTACTTAATATGGTATCTAATATCTTAACAGTCTGCCCCTAACTGAGGCAGTGGAAAAGAAGAATCATTCTTACATAAAATTAGTACTGCACAGGTCGTGAGCACAAGGTCTGTGATCAGACCAAAACTTGGTGCCCAGTGAAATGTTCAATCTCCATACAAGATGGAGATAATGTCACCTGCACAAAAGGAGCAGGATCATGGCTTTCCTCCCTTCATCCACATCAACAATCATTATTGCACTCAGTTACCACTCTCTGTAGACACCAACAAGCATACTACCAAGGGCCAGCTCTGCAACATAAGGGGTCCAGCTTGTTGAAACTCTGCTAAAAATCATGTTTTCTAAACAGACCTTGTATTTTATTCAGTTTCTGGGATAAATTCTACTGGTATCATTGAAGGATTTAATTTGAAAAAAAAAAAAAAAGAAGCAATTGTATTAATTTTTTTCGTTATTTATATATCTGAGATGATGGATACAGCTGAGGGATAAAATCATCTAATCAAATACACTTCTCTGTTTAATATATTTTCTAAGTATAAAGATAGCTTCGTCTTAGGGGTCGTATTAGTATTCGAGATGTGTGTTTCATACAGCTTGAAAATGCTTTCTGTTTTATATTTGCACATCTCAGTGTGATAATCCTATCTTGTAAAGTATGTACATACACGGATAAATTAAACCAGCCACATAAAAATCAGACTAGAGATAATATAGCACAGGGAAATGTGAAGTCGTCATCTCGTGTGAGTTTAGAAAGCTCTTTATTTATCTACATTTATACCATCAGTACAACAGGCATAAGTTTCAGCTTCAAAAATTGACTGATTTAAAGCTGAAAATTTTTGAATGCTTACTGTAGCTGTTGCTTTGGCTTAGGAGATTGCCTCATGGAGTTGGAATCGGCAGTGTGTATTTGTATTTGGTTGGCAATCTGGTCAGCGTGAAAAATTTTACAAGAAAAACTTGCCAAGTTTTGTGTGAGTTAACATTCTGCTTGTGCACTAGAGATAATCAGTACGATTTATATCTTGGAAAATATAGCATATGCTAAGGCTCAGGAAAGAATGTGCCCATTGTATATCCCATTCTTCATTTCTTTGTAAGCCTCCTTATTAGTATGAGTTGGCAGGAGGAAGGTAATATGTTAGCAAATACTTTGGCATGTTCATGTAGGTAGGCATTACCATAGCCATAGTGTCCCTCGTAACTGCTGCACCAGCACATACTTCTGTGTGTCTGTGTGGGTAGTAAGCATTAGCATGGCCTTGATGCCCACGATAAGCACTGTCCCCCACAGTCATCACCAGCAGACTTGAAAGAATTCAGAATTCTTGCCGCAGAAGGCTTGTGCCATTGTTCACAGGTTATGTGTGAGTGGGTAGGAGGAGAAGACTGCCCCAGGATGTGGAGATGGATGTGGCTAAACACTTAACAAACCTTGGGAATGAAAATAAACAGCCTCTATTGCAGTTTCCTTGGCGCCAGTGTTCTTCCTGTTAGAGCACAGATTTTGGCAAGCGGTTGGGATAAGCACTTTGGCAGGCTGCTCTTCCTCGTGCTTTGGAGCAACGCCTGACCGGCTGGTGACAGCCATCAGCTGTCATCAGCTAACCCCAATTTCATGCACTTTTTTTCTAGCTTATCAAACTGTTTCTCTGCTGGTGCATGGTTCATAGACCTGCCTTCCCAAGCTGCTTACTCATCACTGACTCTTCTTCCCTTACCTCCTGCTCCTCCAGCTTTGTCAACCGTTCCAGGCAGCCTATTGCTTTTCTACTTTTGTTTCCCTTGACATAGACAATATTGGTATAGTTAAGATGCCTGGTCCAAAGACTTCTGAAAGCCGAAAAGCATTTCAGTAGCATACAGAGAATACCTTGATGACATCTGTCTGCTTGCAGCACAGACCATAGCTTAACAAAGGACATCTTCAGGCTGTTTGGTTACATTAAAGTGCACGGCTGGTTCCAAGCCAGGTCCTGACAAGGATCATCATTCTCATGAAACCAATCAGCATAACTGCAATTAATTTAGAGCTCTGTAAGCAGACAGATGAAAACTGAATGTCTCGGTACACGATACAATCTCAATCCTGAAAAAAAAATAGTGCTTCAAAACTGCACTGAAGATTAGGTTTTTAACAAAGCCAACACAGGATGTATCATCCATGCTCCACTGAAGTAAAAGTTCAGTTTCAATTGGAATCTGCATTTTGATTTTCCACTTCAAATTTAATGATACTAAAGTAAGCTCGCACCTTTGCATCAAGCAGCTGTGGGAAAAACAGGTTTTACATAAGTAACGGCACCAAAAAGTTGTGTCACGTACACTGAATACAGCTATGAAAATACCTCCTTGCTGATGGACTCAAAAAAACCTTCCTATGGACTAAATCAAGTGATGACAAAAATGATATGTCAGGGGTGCAACACTTTCTTTCACACCTTGTAAATCAGAGTGACAAGGTATTATTCTATGGAATTCCCCAGAGAGAATCCCCATATGGTCTCAGCAGAGATTTACAGAGGCAAGCAACATGACTAAACAATAAGCAAAACAATATGTTAAAAACCTCCGCCTAATATTGAAGTATCAGGAAACAAAATAATCTAACTGGGACTAGGACCCACTTTGCATATGACACTCCACACTGAATTTGTAATGAGAATTAAAAAAAATTGTTAACACTTAGGCACCTTATGCTGCTGCCTGTGATAATCCCAGCACGGATCATTCTTCAAGGTCTCGCATGACTGTTTCAAAAAACTGCACTCAGTCATTGCTCAGCAGCAAGAACAATGTGGTTGGAAGTCATAAATGTCTTTAGATCCCACCCTTTTTAAGAAGACTTCTACATTTAAATGTAAATTTCAGGGAGGCATCCCATATCCTGTCTTTCCTATATATGTAACCAGATCAGCTGAACAACCAACCTTCAAGAATGAGACTCGCATAAAAATGGCATTAGAATTGCACTCACTGGTGCATAGAAACCTGTCAAGCCTTGTGCCTTGTTAGATACAGACTGCTTCAATATGAAACGTGACTCAAAGTATGGCCTCTTTCTCAATTGCTACAGTTTTATGGATAGTGGGAAAATCTACCTTTCATTTATGCTTGGTCTAATAGACATTAAGATAAAAATATTTGATGTGGACTAGATGCAGAAGATAACCCAGCTGGTAACTTTCCATCCTGTCAGGAACATTAAGCCCACTCCCTGAAATGAATTCTTGCTCAGTTTCGTATGTCTCCTTGGCCTAAACGCTCTCTTGCAGTAAGACGGAAAAAGACAGATTAATCAACAACCACAGAGACCGGGCCCAAAAATACTTTGGCAGAGATTAGGCCATAAATTGGCACAGTGCCTTTGAGTGAATTACATCCATGCCACTGGACTTAGTGGCCTTTCTCATATGGCTTACTATATATTTACAGCGACTTGGCATCTATCTCCATTTATTTACTTTTTTTCCTCAAGTGTCTTCAAAATACCAATATCATAACTATTAGAAGAATTCTAGTAATGGCATGTTTGGCACTCAGAAGCCTCTTCTCTCTTACTTAATTTGGCTTTCATCCCTCTCTTCAGTAGACATTTTGGATTCACTTTGCTGTTCTTTGTCCTACCCATGCAAGTTCTCGGTACAAATTTCTAGCAGCTCACTGTAAGCATGGCTGTTTGACCAGCTCTGAGCCTTGAGAGGACTTCAGTGGAACTAGATGAAAGTGAATTCCATCCAGAAAAGCACTAAATTATGAGAAAAAATATTCGGAACACAATTCAGACTTAAACTGGAACTGAGTTTCTGCCTGAAGATTGACTTTGTGCTGGTTGGCAAGGAAGCTGCATCGTTTGATAGCAGCTATCACACCATGAAAAGAAAAAGTATTGGTCATCATTAGCTATCATTCCCCATGTAGGGGAACTCCAGGCCTTATGAGGAGCAGCTGAGGGAGCTGGGATTGTTCAGTCTGGAGGAGGCTCAGGGGGGACCTTATCGCTCTCTATAACTACCTGAAGGGAGGTTGCAGTGAGCTGGTAACTAGTGACAGGATGAGGGGGAATGGCTTCAAGTTGCACCAGGGGAGATTTAGGCTGGACATTAGGAAACACTACTTTTCTGAAAGAGTGGTCAGGCGCTGGAATGGGCTGCCCAGGGAGGTGGTGGAGTCACCATCCCCGGAGGTGTTCAAGAAACGTTTAGATATAGCGTTGAGAGACATGGTTTAGTGGGGTTATTGGTGGTAGGTGGATGGTTGGACTAGGTGATCTTGTAGGTCTTTTCCAACCTAGCTAATTCTATGATTCTATGATTCTATGTAGACACAGCAGATATCACGGCACTTTCAACAGAGCAGATATTGCATGGAGTAGTAGAGCTGAATTCTGTCACTTAGTGTTGGTTCAGAAAGCACAGCTGTCTTGCTAGTAATAGCCAGCACTAAACTAGGCTGTTTTCAGCACTGATGAAGTATCCCATGTTCTATTTTTTGTTTGCAGCATGAAAGCTTTTATTCAGGACATGACAAATGGGATTTCTGTGACCTCAGCTCAGCTCTATCAGCTGATAGAGGCATTATTTTTGGCTGTAATGCCACTATCGCTTTAAATAATTTAGATTGGAAACATTCAGGATGAATTTCACAAGGAGATGTCTGCAATGGAAATCATCAAGTTTCCTATGGCATCCAGGCCTGGGACACTGTCTAGAAGGAAGAAGAAAACCTGCGCTCAGCTCCCGCTCTGTCTCGTGCATAAGGAAAGGCTGTGCATGTCTTCTCGAGAAACTCAGATACTGCAGCGATTGTCTGCAATGCAGTGCAGATTTCCAAGCTATCTTCAGATTAGCTGGCTGAGACCCATTAGAAATCTAGCTTTGGCGCATGAGTCTCTGTAGATATGCCTGTCCTGTCTCTGTGACTGCGATGTGAGCCATCAGTTCAGTTCTTGGACTGTGAACTCAAGCAATGAAAAAAAAATCGTGACAGGCTGAAAACAAATAAAAGATCCACAAACTGTGCTCTTTGACCCGAGATGGAAAAGTGCACAGTGCATTTTTTCAAAGACTTGAGACATGCTTGTTAGCAAGAAAATTCCCAAGGTGAAAATTGTTGTGTAGTTGTCAAACTTCAAGAATCGTTGTTTGGAGAAAAAAAAAACAAACCTGGTGTTGCAAAGCTTGCTGCAAACTGAGAGCAGCTGACAACATTTAAATTGAAGAAACTGAGGACCCTTTTGATCCTGGATTTGTCACATGCTTACGTTTCTGTTAACACTCACTTCTGCCAGTGCCTGGTCCATTTCCATCCAGTTTATAGATGGGCCACTGGAAAGACTGCTAGTTTTAGCTTTTGGAAAAGAGCCAGCACTCAGACTTTGTAAATCACTGAAAGCTCAGCAAAAACAGTTACTTACTGAAATGGCTGAAGAAGTTGCCCACCCTGTTCTCAGTGCACCACGCTTTCATCACCAAATGCACCACCCCACTGGCAGTATAACTAAGTTTCAATGGAAAACAAAAAGGCTGTGGAGATCAAATTCACATCCTACCCTTGGGAATTTCTACCTAGCAAAGCTGGAAGAGCTGTGATGAAGAGGGCTGCACAGCTGTTACCCACATTAAACATCTTGGTGGAGGAAAAATCACTCTATTAAAGTCACTCAAACTCTAAACAACTTTTTTCTTTTTTTTTTTTTTTAAGAATTTGCTGCAGAGAAATAATAAAAAACAACAAGCCAACACTGGTTAAGGCAAGGAATATATTTTTCTTGGAAGTAATCCTAGATCCACTGAGATTACTTGCAAATCTTCATTGATTTTAATAGGATGGAATCTTAACCACTTTCGTTGGAAAGGAGATGAACTCCCTAGTATGGCAAGTCATTCCATTTTTCATATGCTCTAGTACAGGAATTTGAAGAAGGTCAAGAGACATCCTCCCTAACATGCATTCAGTAAAACAGTCACTGCTCCAGGCATCTTAATAGCCTACAACTTAGGTAGAAATCTCAGCTGTTGTCTTTGATGTCTGCATTGTGTTATGTGATAGAAATATACAAATTCATTAATAATTATAGATGAATTAACACAGCTACAATTCAGTGTAAATCGGTTGGGGTATATGTCAGTCTACTAATACCTAAATGTTGAGTTTCAAAAGTCTTAAGCGGCTATCCACTGTAATAAGTCTGGAAAGCTCAGGTTTTGCTATCACCAGCCCCAGCTTACAGAGCTGGGTCCTGATCCTGGGCCTGATCACTGTTCCTAGAAAGAATTCTTCACCTACTCCATGCCTTTCTGAAGTCATGCAAAATGGAAAAGAAAGAGAAAAAGAGAAATAAATAAATAAATAAAATGCTTCGTTTCTGATAAAGGAAATAGTCTAATCAAATGCAGTGAGGAAAGGCCCGGCAGAAATGTTTTTATAACACACAAGATGTTGAAACAAAGAAGTCAGTTGTAGAGGGACAATGACTGTAGCAAGTCAAGTGTCCAAATAATGCACCAGACTTTGAGTTGGAAAGAACGATACAGAACCAGATGTAGTCTGTGAATCAGCAACTCTGGAATGCCAGCACAGAAAGAATGGCAGTAATGATCCAAGAGGACACACAAAGGCACGCAGAGATTGTTCCAAGATCAATATAGCAGAGCACATGTTTGTAATATATATATATTCCTGTGATGGTAAAGTAATTTCTTATTAGCTTAGTTCCTCAAAGCATCAACTGAGGTCACACAGAGTTCCTGAGATCCCGTGGGTGAAAGCGTCTGCTAACCACTGGGCAAAATTCAAAACCAAACTAACTAAAAGCCTCACCCACACTTTATTAAAAATACCTATTGTTGGAGTATGGAGGAAAACCTCTGACTTACTGCCGCTTAGTTTCCAAAATCTGAATTCTGTTGGCTGAATTCTGTTCTAGTTGGCACTGAACTGGGCTGAGAATGAGCAGAACGGAGCAATCCTGTATTCCCGGCATTCTGGTGCCAAACACAGGATTCCTTTCAGTGGGTGGAGATGAGACACATGCTGTCGGCAAGGGAAGCATTTGTCCCCAGCTAACTTTGGCTGCTTGCTAAATACTCTTAGGATAGATGTGGAACCAGTGGGAGAGCCTGGCATGCACCCTCACCCTCACCCTGCTGGTTGCTCTCTCTCCTTGGCGATGAGGGTGTACAATTATTGTAGCACACAGACTTCATTCCTAAACATCTTTTGGACTCTAAAATTACAGACTCTTATATAGGTCAGCGACAGTCTTTACACCTTTTTCTTTTTGGCTGTCATATATTAGTTCATTCCCAGCAAAGGTGAGGGGTGCCACCTAGACCATTTGAGTTCATAGCCCCTGAGCACTTCTAGAGAAGAAATAAGAAAGAGAGAAAGCAAATGAAATTTCTATTTCTGTACAGGAGAAAAGCACATTATGCTGTTGGAAGATTTATCTACTGTAGAATTAAGTTCTACTTCAGGAAATTGTGTAGGGGCTAGAATGTATTGGAACACCTCTTCTATGAGTACAGGCTGAGAGAGCTGGGGCTGTGCAGCCTGGAGAACAGAAGGCTCTGAGGTGACCTGATAGTGGCCTGTCAGTGTCTAAAGCAGGGCTGGAGGAAAGAAGGGGACAGAATCTTTAGCAGGGTCTGAGATGACAGGACAAGGGGAAATGGTTTCAAACTTAAAGAGGTGAGATTTATGTTGTATATAAGGAAAAAGACTTTTACAGTGAGGATGGTGAGGCACTGGCACAGGTCGCCCAGGGACATGGTGTAAGCCCCATCCCTGGAGACACTCAAGGTCAGGCTGGACGGGGCTGAGTAACCTGATCGAGCTGTGGATATCCCTGCTCATTGCAGGGGAGTTGGACAAGATGGCCTTTAAAGGCCCCTTCCAACTCTAAGGCTTTTATGATTCTACGCTTCCACTTCGCTCCAAATGTCACCTACTGATTTTTTGGTCAATATTCTTTTTCTTTCCTTTTCACATTGAACAGAAACAAACACTGATTTATAAAATCTCCCAAGAACTTTTCCTCCAAACTTCAACCCAGAAGAAATGTCAAAAGACTTTATCTTGGTTAACTCAATCAGCTGACTGAGTGTATGCCCTGCTCTGCCCAGCATACAAGGAGACCATTGTTAATAGTCAGAAAACACCTCAACACTTCATACAGAAATCACATGGGAAGACCTTCTTGATAACTAGATGTGTCAGTTGGCAAGGAGAGGACTGACAGAGATGGGAAGCTTACTTTGTGTGTTTATAATTACCACAAACACTGCTCAGGATATTTTTACTTCTTTTTCTCAAGTCTCTGCTGTCAGCAAATTCAAATATCTTCATGGCTTCTACAGTCTACTTGGTGCTTGCATTTTCCTTGAAATCCATTCTAGCATTATGATGGAGCAATAATCCTGTCTCCAAGGAGAACATTGTTTTAGGAGACAACTGCAAAAGCACTCTTCCTTAAAAGGCCGCTGTGCGGTGCTCTGAGGTACGTTCTTTTCAGTCCCACTGTGCACAAATTAAAATGGAGGGACATTTAATAATACTCTATGTGGGCCATTTGCACTTGTTGAAATTACAGCTGTAGTTGTGTGACTGCAAGGAGCAACACAAGATTTCTCCCATTGCTAATGAATCTCGGACCTAACTTGAAGAGGCCACTGGTAGGGTGAGAAAGTTTTGTCTATCCCAGCTGCTGCACAGATTGCTTACCCATGCGACAAAAACATTAGTTTAAGCACTGAGGATACCTGTGTGCCCGGCCTATTGCTTCTTGAAGAACAGCAAGCAAGTAACTGGCAGTGTTACACTGTAAATGAAGGGGCAGTTGAATTGAACTGTTAGAAGCATGAGATTATGTTTCCCTTTGCAAAGCACACGGGCATTCTACACGTTTGGAGAGCTTGGTTGTGTACTGTTTGAGTATGAAAGCAAACTGCTGAAACCTCTGCTATTTTTGTTTCAGATATTGAAATATTGTCCTATAATGTAAAAAGAAGAGCTTAACAAGAGCTGGTTCCTGCTCAACATTTCTTGAAAAAACATGAAATAATGCAAATCAAAACCAAAACCAAATCAGAATAAAGAACTGTCACGCATTTTTCACATGCAGCTGACCTGCTCTGCTGTCTAAATACATACACCCAGCGTATGATCTTCCTCCTTCAGTTCATGGCTTGTTTAGCTAACAGATGCTTTGCTCTCCAAAGGAAATGGTAGAAAAGAAGTAGAACAAAATACAAAAAAAACACAAACAACAAACCCTATGCCTAATGCTTGTATCTGAAGGTCTCATAAAACAAAACTGTTTGCAACTGTTCCTGAAAAGCTTATAGCTTTGAATATTGTCTTGCTGAGCAGAAAATGATCAAGAACTGGAAAAATGAAGTAGGGATTAAAAGTAGAGATTAATTTTATAAGTATGAGATTTCAGTAAGTGGATTAAAATAAGATGATCTTTTTCTTGAAATAGAGATCAAGATACGGCTCTGTATTTGGTTCTTTGCCAGTTGTGCAATTCTCTTGGGACTTTTTCTTTGCATTTGTAACCCAGGCAGAGAAATGGCATGCAAGGGAGAAAAGCTCTGGAAAAGTTCATTAATGCCTCTGTAAATAGCAGTTCTTGTCTTGTATGGGCACTGTGAGTGCATTGTTTTTTTTTTTTTAAAAAAAAAGGTTCCGTGAATATGAAGCAACCCCAGCAGTGACAGACTTTACATTTCTTTACAAACTTTACATAGACATACAAGTTAAGATTAAAACGTATCTGCAAATTTTTTCTAACTGATCGAAAAGACCTGCAGCTCAAATTACTCTATTAATTAACTGCTTGATATTGAAAGGTTTTTCAGTATACGTCCCAAGGTAACTGCTAGCTGCAAAAAACTGCTACTTGGAGTCTGCTGGTGAAAAATCCAGCAGACACAGAGCAAACAGAAGGATTATGAGTCTGGCTGAGCCCATGTATTCTTTCTGCAAGTTTACCTGGCCACATTCCCAACATGAATTGCAAGATCATAGATGACAATGATGATTTCACATTGAGAAACTGAAACACATACACTAAGAAAAGAAAATAGTACTTTACAAAGTGAATGTGTAACTTTTCCGCACAGAGTCACAGTAGTTGATGCAGAACTATTTAAGGTAAATTGTCACACAGCAGGCAAACAGTACATTGTGAAAATAATAAAATACAGGCCATTGTACAGATGTTTGTGCTTTAAAATGACAACAGTTTGCCAGGACAAATGCTGTAGATTTTGCCAAGAATATATTCATTACTGTTCATCCTGCACAGGCTTTAGGCATTTAGGATGTGGCTGTCCAAAGCTAAGTCAGTTTATCTGTGCTCTTCTAGATTCAATACGGGCCACTTCAGTGGACAACTTATCTGATGTATCTTATAGTGACATAAATCCCCTTCTGGGTATACTTAAGTTTGTTCATAGACTCTAAAAAGAGACGAGGATGTCTAGACTAGTGTCTAACCTTAGGTGCTTATGATAGGCTGGGTGAAATCTGTTCTAGGTTTTCACAGTTCTGGTTATTTAATGCTCTAAGAAGCATCTTGCCCCAGGCAAGGTCAAATAAAGACTGTAACACATCTCTGGCAGACAGAAGAACTTCAGCCTTCCCCAGTTAAAATGCTGAAGGGAAATCCTGGGCACTGTCTGGACTACAGACTGTGAATACTATATCTGATCCTGTATGCTGCGGTATATAATTTTTCCTCAGACAATTTGTTTTATCTTGAGATTTCTACAAAAATTTCTGTTAGGACTCTTCTATATTTTATACATATGAATTTTTCTGAGTGTCCTCTAAAATCTTCAAGACAAGGTGTCTGGTGGTCTTAGTAAAGATTTATGTAACACTGGAATTTTTAGTTAATTCTAAAGTGATGTAACAAACATACTAGTACTTCTCGCTTTTATTAACAACCTTGTCATGCTGTTGAGTTGTGACATGCAAAAAGAAAGTAAATGCTTGCCTTCAAGGGAAAGAGCTCCGCAATTTCCCCAGTCTACATGCAAATAAGAGAAAACAAAAATGTTCTTCATACTCAGATCAAAATATTTCCTGTTACACATTCAACAGCCACAAAATGCTCAGTTGAAATTTCTCAAGAAATCTTTTATTTGGCCAAGAAAGATGAGCTCTAAGCCATTCAGAGTTACAGTCTCCCAAGCTTATAAGCACTGCTTCTGGTTCTCTGGATTCATATCTTAGCACTTTCCAGAACATAACAATGGTTGATTGAAGAAGACTGAGTGGGTCACTGAATGATGTCCCAGGAAACTGACAAATCACTGCAACACATATTTAACCTTGAAAGAGCATACAATCACTTCATGACCAATCCCATACCTCAGTGCACACTGCTCCTGATTGCCTGTACAGACTTAAAACACAGAGGAAAAGGACAAAGCATCCTTACCAAGCACTGAGACCACTACCCCCTTTCCAACTCCCTCAGCTAGGCAAGAGAAGTCTTGTAATGTGAGGCTAAAACATGAACACAGTGCAAATGCACAGAAATCTCCTCTGCAGAATGTACTTAGGTATTGGCCCTACTAAGAAACTGGATACAAAAGAACAATTATCTCAGGCTTTAATTCTAACTTCAGAGTATTTCTTATCTTGTTTTGTGATCCCCATACATAAACTTATCAACCTCCATCTTATAACATTTACAGTTTTTATAACAATGTACCATTGTTGTCTCTCTTTTCCCAGGGAAATCTAGCCATGGGGAATACAAACTACAATCTAATTATTTTTTTATATTAAACCAGCATGAACTTGTGTGTTAACCCTTAGATTATTCCATTAAATCCTACGTATGTCTAAAATGACCGTGCTGCTTCCTGTAGACCAGGCTGTACATTCCAGCAATAGAAGTAGGACTGGTGTGTTTGTAATCAGAATACATCCTGACTCGGAAAGAACAGACACTCCAGATGAATTAATATATAAAAGATTAATGCAATAAACCTTTGATATTGTAGATTAAAAGCAAAACACACGTACACACACATTTTTCAAAGCATATTAGGTCTGGCACTCATCTATGCTGCTGTGAACCATGAAGTGCGAAGTAACCAAGGTCAGAGAGGGATGATTTCCAGAAACAATGAAGGGATTAAGAAGTTCTCTCGTTGTGAAATAAATTTGGAGAACTATATCTGCACTAGATACTTTAACATCTGTCCTTAGTGTTATTAACAGTGAAACATATATACGGTTTGGTTATTAAATAAAATACCAGTAATAAGTTTACAAATAAATATATACTATTTACTTCTGAAAAATGACAAATGCACATAATAATAGAAGTGGAAATTTTTCACACTGGAATTACTTGAGCATTAAAATCTGCATGGGCAGCAGGTTGAGAGAGGTGATCCACTCCTTCTACTCTACCATGATGAGTCCACATCTGGAGTACTGTGTGCAGTTCTGGGCTCCTCAGTTAAAGAATGACAGGATTCTAGAGAGAGTGCAGTGGAGGGACACAAAGATAATTAGGGACCTGGAACATCTTTCTTACAAGGAAAGGGTGAGAGACCTGGGACTGTTCAGTCAGGTAAGACTGAGAGGAGATCTTATCAAAGCATATAAATATCTAATGGGCGAGAGCCAAATGGATAGGCCAGGCTTGGTGATGCCTAGTGACAGGGCAAGGGGCGACAGGCACAAACTGGAACATAGGAAGTTCCATTCAAACAGGAGAAAAAAACTTCTTTACTTTGAGGGTAACAGAGCACTGAAACAAGCTGCTCAGAGAGGTTGTGGAGTCTCCTTCTCTGGAGATATTCAAAATCCACCTGGGTGCTTCCCTCTGCAACTTACTCTGGGGAATTTGTTTATCAGGGAGGTTGGACTGGATGTTCCCAAGGGGTCCCTTCCAACCCCTATGATTCTGTGGTTCTGTGATTTAGTTCACGCTGTTGATGATATTTCTGAAGACAGGAGGAATTAAACAGTAGAAAATGGAAACCACGATTATGTCGATGAGACTCAGAACTAACAGGCAAACTAAGACAGAATTTTGTAACATATAAGTGTCAACTCTAGAGAAAACACTTTAAAAAGGGCCCTGATATCCACTTAGAAATTTGTTATGAGGCTGCTAACTCTGAATAACATTAAGAACAATGTAAATGCAGCCTACAGCATACACAACATTAACTCAATTAGTTTCAAATACTTATTCACTGGGAAAATATTCTGAAGAATTTCAAAGTGTATCCATAAAACCATTTTACATGTTATTCTAAAATCATTTCACTGACTATGATGGGTGAAATTATTTTCCATCAAAATGCCATTTCATTTTTTTTTCTAAAATTTCCAGTTTGCTGTATTAATACACTCTTTCATCTCCTTGGGAGCTCTTATCAACACAAGATACAAATTGCATAGCTCAGTCTGATGGCAGAGTTCATGCAGACTAACCATCCTGTTGAGCCATGACTGAGTAGAAATCCAGCGGGTGAGATAAGAGGAAATAAAGGCCACATAAGACTTTAAATCCACAGTAGTGCCTGTTAAATGCACAACAAGTGCAAAGGAGATAATGAATATTCTAATTTTGCTCATGGTAAGCAATCTAAGTTCGATCTACTTGCAAGGGGCACCGTTTCCCATTTTAAAAATACTAAATCTCACTGAAATCTCTGCATTATTTTTCCTTCTCCTTTAGTTGATAGCAAGTGTAACACTTTTTGGGGATTCCAAAAACGGACACTATATCAACTGAGGAAATAATTTCCTTATTTTTCCATCCAAGTACAAGCCTTCTCTTCACACCTGCGACTAAGGAAGGAAGCATTCTTTGCCAAGAGTGATGATACCATTGTTTCTGAAAGAGGTGTGGACAAATCCGAATACAGCTCTTTAAGAGTTGTGGGAATCACAAAGGCAATTTCAGTTCCACTAGTCCACCTTTTATTTCCGGCAATGTTTTTGTTATATTCTTCTAACAATTAGAAAAACAAGAAGGCTGGTGATGTCTGGTGAAGAAAAACTTAGATGGACCATGATCAGTTTTGAGGATAAATCCATGTCTTCTTCATATCACAGATAAAAGGGTTTTCATAAATTGTTCTCATTGTTCTTTTGTCTTTGCAAATATTATTCACTATTTTTGGCAGGCGTCATGATAGAAAGAGTCGTCATGAAGAGGAGTATTTGACAGCAGGAGAAATGTAGTAGGAAGCATTGCAGCAACTCTGGGAGAAGTGAAAAATGTATCTTGGCATCACTAGCAGAGAAAAGAGGACAGGAAAGACATGAACAAAGGCGAGGACAGAAAAGCAACAGCAAAGTCATACAAAGCATAGTCCATAAAACCAATGATCTTTGATTCAGTAAAGGTTCTTAAAGAAGAGAGAATTAAATGTGATATGACCAAGGAGTATGTCCTGATTTCAGCTGGGATACAGTTGATTTTCTTCAGAGTGGCTGGTATGATGCTGTGTTTTGGCTTTATGAAGAAAACAGTGTTTGTAACGAACCAATGTTTCAGTTGTTGCTGAGCAGAGTTGCACAGAGCCAAGGACGTTTCAGCTCCTTGTGCTGTCCTGCCAGTGAGGGAGGTAAGGGGGCACAAGGAGCTGGGAGAAGACATAACCAGGACGGCTGACCTAAACTGTCCCACAGGACATTTTGCAAACTAAAAAACTGGGTGAGTTGGCTCTGGGGGTGAGACACTGCTTGGGGACTGGCTGGGCAACACTCAGTGAATGGTGAGCAATTGCACTGTACATCACTTGTTTTATATGTATATATATGTATACATAAATATATATACATATTTATCATTAATATTATTTTCCCTTCCTTTTCCGTCATACTAAATATTTTTTATCTCAACCTACGAGTTCTCCTTTGTTTTTTCGTTTTTTTCTTTTTTACAATTCTCTTCCTCCATCCCACTGAGAGAAGGGAATGAGCAAACAGCTGTGTGGTGCTTAGTTGTCTGCCAAGTTAAAATGCAGCAGGGTGGGAAAGATTAGATTAGTAGCTATGTTTCTTTTGAACTGTCTGCGATGCCTGCTAGAGATCAGTAAAACAAGAAATGTATAAAGGGAAAACATTACAAGGCTGGATAGGCAGTGAGGGTATGGCTATAAAAAAGCTGAAGCTGACCATCCACATGAATGAAATACGGACGTGATGGGAGTTTATTCAAGATGACAAAAGATCTTCAGATGTTGCCAGAAAGTGATTAGTACCTGCCTCATCCCCTACTTGCTTTTTTTTTTCTTTTTAAGCTCTGCCACTCCTTAGTCAGCAGTTAAGTCAGCACTTAAGCACCAAGAACTGCTGCTTTCTCACATAGTATTGCCATGTTGTAATGTCTGGCAAATGTCCAGATTACAAAAAAAAAAGAGTTTTACTGAACACCTTGAAAAGCTGGTGAAACTTCTCAACCTCTCCATCCCGCGGACAGTTTGAAGAAGATGTGACTTGGATGAAATGAAGAAAACTATATGAATTGCACTATGACAAGTACATGTGCATGTGCACACACACACCACTCCCTTTCCTTAGGGCAGCTCTCCAGCTAATGAAGATTCTTACTTCTCTGCATGCAAGGCATATACCCATTTATGGGAAGATTAGAAGTCAGGATGGTGAGTCTGTGTGAGGTCAGCCGGAATTCAAGATAATATAAAAGGTCCATTTGGATGCAGTTCTGCCGTCCTCTCACCCCCCACGAATGGTTTGTTTACCACTGCCATAAAAATTTGTTCCACATAGAACTTGAAAAAGTGCTCTCAGCTTAGCAATTTCAAACTGGATTCTGAACGTCAGTTTCCTTTTGTGTGTATCTCATGTGCTGTCACCAACAATGAATGTCAGAATTGAGGTAACTGTTGATAAAAGACCTAGAAAAGGCTTTGGATTTATCTCCCCCAGCATTATTTCTGCAAAGCCTATGAAGTAGTGATTAATAAAATATATTTTTGTGGAAGATTTCAGACATGATTTTGAGTATAAGCATGCTTCATGCTAAGTAAAAGCTGTGCATGGTCGTCTTTCTAAGCAGAACTATACTGAAAAAGAATAAATATACTTTTTACAATCACTTTGTGTGTACGCATATGTAGTATCTGTGAAAAGCACCAGTTTCCTTCAACTGTCATAGAGCTCAACGTTTTTGATGAACAAACTAAACAAAAAGATCTAGTATAATTTTTCTAACCGTATTAGGGAGAGGCAAAACTCATATATTTTAAACTGATTCTGACTTTAATTTTCATTGCCTGATCCAAGGAGTGACAAGCTTGGCCATTTAGCTGTAAGGATTAATAAGTGAGAAGGAAGGCAAGGCACTAGCTGAGCTCAAGCTAGTTTTTTAGGTCCTTCCCTAGGAAATCATCTAGACTTCCCAAATACTAACAGCTTTTGAGCTTTACATTTTAAAAGAACATTTGTTAAGATGTTTTTTTGAAAAGCTACACTAGTTTTTGCTTTCTCCTTTGATATCTGTAAATCCAAACACAGAAAAATACATGAATTCAAACATATTTTTGCAAGTGCCTGATGAACTATTAATCACAGTGGAGGTGAAATGTCAGAGCAAACTCCATCAGCTCCATCACATTTTTTTGAATCACTGAACATAAATCTTGCTGAACGTCCTGTACAAAACAAGATAGAAGCTCTCTCTCTCTCTCAAAAAAAAAAAAAAGGACACTGCATATGATTTCTGACACCCTCATATGAAACCACTGTAGACATCGTGATATGCTCTCAAGTACACAATATAAAACAGAATTAGAGCTGCACATCATATTGGCATATAATCACAGTACGTAGATTGATATTTCTTTGTCATCCAATCTACTTTCCATTCCCTACTTTCTCTGAGTCTGGGGTCTGAAGCGAGACAAATTAGCCATAACCTAGCTTGGAATACATTAGTGATGATTTTTGGCACATAAAAGCACTTAGAATATTAAAGCAAGGTGATCTATCCATCACATCAATGAGGAGCTGACTGACACTTTAAAGGATACACGACCTTTGGATCTATTATTGATCGTAACGTTTGTGATGTAGCTTATGTCCTTTAATTTTTGCTTTCTTTTTTTTTTTTTTTTTGCCATTTACAAGTAAACAAAAGAGCAGAGCTAAAATGCAAATCTTTCATCCACATTTTTACTACTTCCAGGCAAGGTTATTGGGATATATACGATGCTTAGGAAGAGCATTCCAGCAGTGGAGAGAAAAAGAAAACTAAACTGAAAAGATGCGACTTTAAAATGACAACAGAAAGAAATGTTGCATTGTGAATACACTGACTCCAGAGTTAAGGCTGACTTCCATTTTGCACTTCAAGTAAGGATCTAGTCTCTATTTCCAATGAAATGCTAATTTGTCCACCCGCTGACTAGTTGGCAGAATGATAATCTCAGTGTGACTTCTTTTATTTCTGAATGCAACCTGAGATGTATGGTAATCATGTTTATAGCCATCAGCCGTTTGAAATCAGGCTGTAGTGAGACTGCCGCTCCTGTCAATACCATATCCTGACAGCTGGATCAGCCAAGATCAATTTTTTTTGTCCTTTTTACACCTTTGAATGCTATTCTTTTGTGAAGCATGTCCAGTACATAATTTCTTTGCCTTTTAAAAAGCCTGAAAATTTCTTCATATTGCACTACACCGGTACAAATTTTGCTGTGCAGCATCTAACTCAACTCATTTCAGCAGTATTTCACGGTACAGATAGTGTCATGATTGTGTTTTAGGCCCATCGCCCCTGCCCCTGTCACTGACAAAGCACGCCGTAGCTACATGGTGGTGTCCCTCTGCACGTGCCATCTGAGCTTCACGTGCTATGTGAATTCCACATCTGTTCGGTGACAGCAAGTTGTGAGGACCACAGATCCCATTTGTGCTGCTGGAGGAGGTCCTGCAGCGGTCACAGACTTTTCTACTTGTCTCTTCTTATGTCCCCAGACTTGATTCTTCTGCCTTTCCTCTTCTATCCCAAATATTTTTTCTGTTCCTTCTAACAACCCATACTCTATCTGCATGTGAAATAAAGCAACTCCTTCTAGAATTCTATAAAGTCATACCCCCTGATTGCAGCTCCAGCTTTCAGCTCCATCACTCAATGTAAAAGGAAAGCTGGCTAAACCAGAACGCAGGTTTTTCTGTGACACAGCCAGTTTGGAGTACTTTTAGATAATCAAAAGCAGCAGAGCTCTGACATGGGTTTCCCTAATGAATTTTGATGCTTAGATTCTCTGCTGTAAAGGCCACAATAATAAGAGTTTTCCTTTCGCAAACAGTGCATGTCTCATCTCACTCTTTCAAACAGCTAAGCCGTTTTTGCTGCAACTATTTAAAAAATTGGTTCAGGCAGAAACGATCAAACTAAGATACAATCCAGTGGTGCATTTAGTAAGAGTTACAAGCAATGGAAAGTAACTGAGAATAGGGATTTATTATGAGATGTATCAGAAAATAGATGGCAAACATTTTTTATGGTTAAAAACATAAACGTGATTCAAAAGCGTGTTCCTTCTTCAGGGAGAATTCAGAGTCAATGGTTTAGGTAGTTAGCAAATGTTTGTGTTAATTTGCACAAATTAGCTGAAATAAACATCTAAAATGTGGTTTTATTCCCAGAGCTTGTTTTGCTTTTAATTAGTCTAACACTGTTGGAAATAATCAAATATAACCCTGGTGATTAGGAAGAAACTAGAGGTTTCCTCTGAGTTATATGCATCTCTTGCAAAAAAAGTAAAAATAAAACTGATTTTTAGAACCACTGGTATTTATAACAAGAAGATAATGTTTCAGCCTTTCGGTTCACATGAAAGCCTAAACTTGCCTGGAACAGGAGATATGTTCCACATCATACTACTTATTAGAGTGAAATAAAGCTTTACAATTTTATAATTGAATGAGAGTTTCAGACAATCCAGTTTGACTCCCGTGATATTTCATGACACTAAATTTTATCTGCCAACCTTCTGCTAATCTCAGTAATTTATCTACCTGTTCCAAAAGCTGAATTGATTGCTCACAGTCTGTTGGTAGAGACTCTACAGTGTATTTTAAAATAAGCTGTCCGAACCATAAGATATTGTTACTTTCCGGTGTCAGGCAACGTCACTAGATTTCAGAAAACATCTTAAAAGCCTTTATTTACAGACAGTGTTACAAACAACAAAAAATTTCATTTGAGGTACAATATATCTATCAGATTAATCCTTTTTGTCCTAAAAAATGATTTGCAAATTCAGAATAAATTGAACCTAGACACACCGTAAATTCTCCAAAGTCATGTACTCTATTTTTCTAGCACATTGCAAATTAAAATGAGAAGAGCACTTGTGCTTGCATTAGGAACACTGAAAGTCAACAATAAGTACCGTTAAAAGAATTCAATTCTTTAAAGGGCAGGAGGAAGGAGCTTTAATTTGGTTCCCAACAAATACCTCGTTTAAAGACCTGTTCAACTATGTAATATTCTTTTAAGACCAAATCAGAATAATTTTTACTCCGCTGAAACAATTATGATGGTTAATTCCATCATTACCCAGATATAGTTTCACAGCAAGGCTCAGGTTTGCCAATTCTCTTTCCTTAACATGCTTTTATTGCTGGGAAAGACCAGAGATCTGAAGGATTTGCAAATCATAAAAGAATATCTAGAGGCTTACTGCACAGATCATACATGGGAAGAAACATAGCTGGTGAACAAACAGGCAGAAATTCATTGGAAAAATTACTTTTAACAAGACATTGGTTTTTACTGATAAACTTTTCCGAACTTGTCATATAGTGCTTCTTTAGAAAATGTATTTGATTTATAAGGTCAAAATGGGCTTAAATACTAAACAGAAAAAAAGATCTCTTTTTTCACTACAATAGAATACCTTTAAACAGTCTTAATCTAAATCACAACAAATGTATAGTGTAATGTAACAATACAAAAGACTGTAAATGCATTTCCAGCCAAAAAAGAAGCTTTCTGCAACTGTAACTATAGGGGAACTATAAGGTCATGGCTTGAACTGGTGATAAGGGGTGTGGCTGGCCTAGGGAGCACAGGCAAAGTGTTTGCACCCGTGCTCCCCATCAGACCAGAAGGGGTGCACCCAGAGAGGAGCTATCTTAGGCTCATATAAGAGCCAGTCACTAAAAGGAGAGCATCTCTTGGACTTAGCCTGCTTTCTGAGAAAGAGTACTGTATAGCCAGAGAACCCCTTCACCAGTTGGGTGAGTTCTGGTCTTCTTTCTGTATATGACTATTGGCCTACCTGCAAATACTTTTCCTGGCATCGCCAAGACTCTGTCAGAAGCAATTTTGGTTCTTTGTAAGCAGAGCACTGACAAAATGAGAAACTTACCAGGATGTTTGATCTCTGCTCTGTTGTCAAGAAAGTGACACCACCTCTTTAGACACAAGTTCTCAAGACTCATGTTTTGACACGTTAGAGCCAAGGATAACATTGTCCTCTCTGAGCACGTTGCATTGTGTCAGATTGAAAGTAGGTCATGTAAAGGAAGGGGTGCTGAATAGTTTGAATTTCTGTTCACTGAAGAGAAACTTTGTGATGGAATACCTGAAATGGACAATAAAATATGCATGTTTAGTTTAATAGAGCTCATGTAGGAAGGTATTGCACAGCCAGGATGAGATCATCACTCTTTCTCCTATGAGTTTGCATAGAACCAATAACCTAGAACTAAGCAGTTTTGTCAACATAGTCAAGGTATTTTCTTGTTTCAACATAATTAAAGTAAGCAACTTCCTATTCACAAGTCACTATCCTTTGTGAAGTCTGCTCTTTAAAAAGTAAGCAAGCCCAAGCATCTATTTCCTTGTGAATCACATCCTGGTGAGGTTTCTTCCATACTGAGATGTTCTTACCTTGGGTACTGTATGTCAGCAAAAATAGCTAATACTATAGCCCTCTGTGGTTACGAAATATCAAGAACTGTAAGTTTCTTAAGTAGACTGGGGTAGAGGATGTCTTAGAAGCTGAAACACTTCTGGGAGCAATAACCACGGAGTTGTTGGCTTTGCAGCCAGCATTTATTTTTTTTTTTCTCAGGAATGATAGGAAATGAATTGGAAAAATAGTAAGTACAAGGTTACGTGTCATTCATAGTAATAATAAGCTCCTGTCAAGGAAATCTATGAGGATCCAAACCCTGCAGCTGTATAAGAACAACCTTTGTTAGGCACAAAATTATTCTTTGTATTAGAGTGTAAGAAACACCCTGTGGATGAAACTCACTTGTGAGCTAATTTTTCAGTCACGTGGAGCAGTTTGGAAGCAGTGCTCACCTTGCACCTACCCTCAGTGAAAACACACCATTCAAATCCTCAAGCTGGAAAACGCTTTGGCAACATAGACTACTAGATTTCAGATAGTCCCTGTTAAAATTCATCATATTTTTTTTCCTTTTTAATGAAAAAGCGAGTACCTTTAAGAGAAGCACATTCCCATATTAAGTAATTCTGACCTGGTATAGTCTACTAATTTCCGAAAAAAGGCACCTTTTTCTATTTATTTCCAGGCTATTTGAAAAGTTTCCAGGATAAACCTTGGTTTCCGTCAGGAAGCAGACCTAGCTGAGATGCAGGTTTGTGCTGTGCCCCCGTTTGAGCGTACACGCTACGGCGGATGTAGCAGAGAGCTCCGTGCCGTTAGCAGCCCGCACGCCCCCGCTCCTCAGCGGCAGCGCCGGGCGCCGCGCGGCCTGCCCAGGTGAGGCGGCCGAGCGCGCGGAAGACGCAGGCACGCCCCGCCCCCAGCCCTGAAGGGCCCCTCCCCCTCGCACGGCCGCGCTCCCTCGGGCGTTGAGGCGGGGCACGGCGGTCAGCCCGCCGCCCTAGCAACGACTCGGCGCATGCGCTGTGAAGCTCCAACGGCAGCCGGAGCTCTCCCCCGTGAGTCCCACTACGCCTGCGCGGCGCTCCCCAGCCGAGGGGGCAGGGCCGGGCTCTGCAGAGGGTGACGTCATCCCTCCCTGCCCTGCGCCGGCCCCGCCTCCGCCCGGCGAAGGGGGGGGTGGCCCTCGGACTCGCCGGCTGCGGTGCCGCCATGGCTGCCATATTGGGGAGGAAGTGAAAGCGGGAGGTGGCAGCGGCGGCCGGGAAGGAGCCCTTTCCTTTTTCCTCCTGCTCGGGTGGACGCGGGCCTCCCGGTGGCGGCGGCACGGCGGCTGGCGGAGCCGCGGAGCGGAGCAGGCAGCGGCGGAGCTGAGCGCCCCGCGGGCGGCGGCGGCGGCCTAAGATGGCGGACCCGGCGGAATGTAACATCAAAGTGATGTGTCGCTTCAGGCCCCTCAACGAGTCCGAGGTGACCCGCGGCGACAAGTACGTCGCCAAGTTCCAGGGCGAGGACACCGTCGTCATCGCGGTGAGCGAGGGGCGGCGCCGGGCGGGGACGCGGGGTCGGGGCGCGGGGTGGGCGCGGGCTGAGCTGAGCTGAGCTGAACTGAACTGGCGGCTGGGCCGGGCCGGGCCGGGGGCAGCGGGGAGCGCTGGGACTCCCGGAGGTCACTTCTCTCACACAGCTCCTTCAGCCGCGGGTGCTTTAATAACGTGCTTCTTTTTAGAGTGAATTACCAAGTGCTAGTGCTCCAGTCTGTTCAATTTGTCCATAAAACGTGGAATTCCACGAGTCTGCAGCCGCATGGAGAGTAGCAGGCTTATGAAGTTGAGGTGATTTTGGGCTTATCGCAGCTGGGGGTTCACTATAGTTGAGTACGTTTTTTAGATTGTGCAGGTAAACTCCTCAACAAGGATCCAAGCCTGGAAAATGGATAAATTAGTTGGAACAAATGATCTCACTTCAGTCAGTGAGCCTTCATTCATTGTGACAGCATATGTTCACTTCAAAATCCAAGACGAATTTTAGAAATCTCAATGTTTTCTGACTTTCTAACAAGTAATAATAATTTTCCACATCTTATTGAAGTAGTTCATGGGCTAGAGGAGAGGGGAAAAAAATGGCATTGCTTACATATTCTGAAAACACTTGCATGCTCTTTAAATACACTGAACATATCGAAAATATAAATCGGGCTGAAATGGCACCATGTCTGCAGGGCGGTCTGATGGCACGTTCCAGAGGGACGCGGTGGAGCCTTGACTGGGCCTTGGCTGGGAGTTAGCATTCAGGGCTGCAACCACACTTCAGTGTCTTCTTCACTGATTGAAAACAAAAATATATATATCCTTCAGTTGTCCCAGGCCAAGGGCTTGCCGTGTTTGGAAAAATAAACCTTCAAAGTTGGTAGACTGCATAACAGTGACAATATTTGAGTTTTGTTTCACAAAATCTTTATATATAGGATTGATGTTCTGTACATTTTGGTTTTTATAGTAATGGATATATGACACAGCTGATGTTCTCAAAGTTGGGACTTAATTTTCTTAAACAGTTGAGACTCTTAATTTAACCTGTGGACTTCTTAAAATTATTAATATATATATTTTTTAACGGATAGTGCAAAGTCTTGAACTTTCTATCTGTCAAATGTAACCACGTAGTCACCCACCTCCTGTTCCTTTCTGGATTTGCCAAAGGGCGGATGGTAACAGAAACAGTTCTTAGTTCTTTTTGTGAAACAGTTTCTAAAAACGTTTCTCAGTGAGCTGTACCTTTGATTACTATCAGCTGATAGTTTCTGTATTTACTGCTGAAAGTCCTTTTGGCTGCCTGCTGAACAGTACTCGAGGCACTTCTGTAGCTGCTTTCCTTAGCTGCCTTGTCTTGCGCAGCCTCAAGGACTTCGCTTTCTTGTGTGTGCTTGGTCTGTGCTGAAAAAGCTTCTTTAATAATATCAGGGAGTTGCCTGGAATGGTAGATAGGAGCTGAAAACTGGGTGACTGCAGAAGGAACGTTTGTGGCAGACTGCACATCTGACTCCTCTGTGGAGGTGGGTGGGGAGGGAGATTGGTTACTACAGCCAAACCCTCCTCCTCCCTCCTTGGCTCCCTTGTCATCTCTGAGTTGTCTGGCCTCCCTTCCCCCTTTCCCTAGCTCCTGTTTAACTACTGGCGTGGCTTTCTTTCTCGAGAAGGGAGTCATTTTGATTTGTATTAGATAAAACACTTAACTGTAGCTAGTGCATAGGAGCAATGCGAGGGAACATGTCAGTCTGTTTTGAAGAGCAGACCTTGGAAATGAAGTACTGTCCTTCCGCAGGTTGGCATGGTTTATTTTTTTAAACCAGTAAAAAACTTTTAAATCATTCATTGAGATGCATCTTTCCACTTCAACTCCTTACTGAGTATTTTTGAATGGTTCTCTCAATTAAGTAAATACAAGGGTTCTGTTAAAATAGAGACTGGGGTAACTCGTTATGAGTATGTGATGTTTAGGTTAAATAAGATAAATCTCCTTATATACAAAAGTTGATAGCAATTTACTCATGAATTTCAGGCTTTTGAGTACAATGGAACATGGAGCAATAGCAAATTTACATGATTATGTCCTTTATTTTTTCAAATGTGAGACTGCTTGCTTATCTTAAACCTATCCAAAAGGTGAATTGCTGAATACAGTCCCACTTCAGCTTTTTGAACAGATGCCTAAACTGAAAGCAGCGCTATCAAATGATGGAAGTGGTGAGGTATTCTCGGTGCTCACCCAAATGGTCAGTGTCTCTTTGTCTGTCCTCCAGATATTTTGTGTAGCAATCATAGTGTATTCATTATTTCTGTGATAATTAGGAGAAAAGAACTCTGCCTGCCTGTATTTTCATACTTCTTTGGTGTGAGGTGTTACCCCTGTGAAGAGTTTGAAATGTTCAGTTTTCTTTTTCATTGCCTTTAATACCGGATAGCAAATGAGAGCAAGGCTATGTATTACACGAGAGGCAGATTAATGAAGATCACTTGCTATTACTGGAGCTTTTGGCAGTAGATTACTCAAAATGAAATGCAATTCACGTGCATTGCTGACAGAAAGGTGCTGGCCCACGTAAGTGAAAGAAGCAAGGTACATTTTTTAGAACGACTTTTAAAATTATTATTTTGCTAATGTGAATGAAAGCACTATTTAATTAGAAGTACAAATAAAAATACTTGATACCTACATTGCAACTTCAAATGTGAATCACAAGCAGCAATGTGTAGCTGAAGAGATAGTATTCCTTCAGTGTTTTTTCTTAATATTTTTGTCTCCTTCTGTGAGATGGTAGGTGATTGAGAAGTTTTTCAGATGTTGCTGGTGTGATGATTTAATGGAAAGCAAATATTCTAGCTTAGCGATGTTTAAAGGAGAATTATACTTCATGTTTATGTATCAGTTGTGTAAAACACCTCACTCATCTCATTTTTGTCTTTTGTTCTGAAACCCAAGGACTGTTTTTATGCCAGAAGCACTTTTCTCTTTAGAAGAAACAGTAAACCCAAGTTCTGCTAAAACTCTTTTTCCAGAACTTCTGTTTTCAAGCTGGAAATTGAGTGTTCAGTAACTTGTGTGTGTGATCAACACTCCTTCTGTAACAACAACTGCTGTGAAATTTGTTCATGCTGATACTTGAATTGCAATATTTGCACAGAAATAAGAAAAATAAGGCAGAAAGAGCAGAGATTCACTGACTGTTCTGAATCAGCTGTAGTTGTGCATGCGTAGAGCTAAGAAGAAAACGCTGTGCTAGGTGTGTTCGTGCAGTAATACCTTAGCTTAGTAATAGGAAGAACTGAGTCAGGCCATTGTCTTCATACTTTCCAGAGATTGTTCAGTGTGGTTTTTTTTAACCTGTTTTGTGCTGATAGGGAGAATATTCTTTAATAAAGGTGCAAAACTGAAAGGCACTTCTTGCTTCAGCCTCTCTTTAAGTTAAGCATGGATAGCTCTGGTGTTGTTTTAGCAGTCCATTCTAGCGAGTGTGGAGGGATAACTGCTGGTCTTTAAGTTAACTGCAGAACTCCGTACTTGAACATAAACCCTATGTTAACATTCACTTCAACTACTGATAAATCATGTTGGCAGATGTGCTTTGTGGGGGCTGTGGAGGTGCTTGCAGAGCTCTTGCAGTGGGACAGCATTCCTTCAGTGCAGCAGTCATGGGAGCTGAGGTTATCCCGTGGCTGGTAACTGCCAGAAGAGATGCTAGGCAAGGAGTGAGCGTGAATGCTGAATTCCCTCTCTTTGGAGAGAAGTCAGCATTCTGCTTATTTGCTTGGCGTTTCTGGTGTCGCTTTTAGGTCGTGTTAATTTCTTAATAGGGTTTTAGTAAGATTTGCAGAACATTTCTGGAGCATGTTAAAGGAGCATCATATTATAGATGTGATACTTACTGCCACCGCTGCAGGAGCCCTGCAGGAGCCTTGCAGTAGTGTTGCTTGTGCCTCGTGCGTGTTCGTTGCCTTCGTGTCATCTGATTGTTTAGTCCTCGAGGAAGAAAAGACATCCAATATAGGAAAAGATATCCGACACTTCAATCTTTCGTGATTAATCCCTGAAGGATAATGAGCAGACTGTGCAGGTTAATCTATGTAATGCTATTTTAGATTTGTTTAAGTAAACTGTTAAAAAAGAATAGTGATAAGATGGAGTATTGCAGTAGTCATTGCTGTGAAACAACACCAAATGTAACTTGTATTCTTAAAATGTGATTATCTTGGAACTTGCTCAGTTCAACTGTTAAACCTGTTGGTTAGATACTGATTCACCGATGATGGAGTGGGTTTTTCATGGATTTTATAACGAAATATAGTGCAGTCTGGGAGGGAAGTATGTAATTGGATTTTTGAGTGCTTTGAAGTTGTATTCTAGATTCGTCTGGAGAAGTATAATGCTGAGAACTTGTAAACAAATATGCCACTTTTCACCCCAAAAACTGGGAAGTAAGAAGTGGTAGAATGTAAGCTGGGTTGTTCATAGGGATTCTTTTGGTTGGAATTACTAAATTTTGTAGTTACATTGGTAGCAGTTGTTGAGGGAAATTGATCTTGTTTATTTATACAGTGAAAGCTGCTGGGCATGTGACAAATTCCAATTAATGGCATTACTGCCTGAGTGAAGCCTTTGCAGTTTGGTTCTCTGTTCTTACTGACCTATGGCAATTATTGTATATGCTATTCTTCAAATTAACATTTTGTAAACAAAAAATGTCAGCGCTTAATAGCATACTTTATCTCTCTTCTCTTATGAAAGCATATAAATGGTAATTTGAGAGTGAATAATCTAAAAGTATTCTGTGTCTAGGGATTACTCTTGAATTAGTGAAGGACATTTTCCCTTTACACAGATAAAGAAGAATAGTGTAGTTCAATCAGCCTTTGCTTGCCAGAAGAGTAGGTGAGAAAAAACCACCCTTCCTCTAAACAGCGTTTAAAAACTTGCAGAAGGAAAGCTTTCCCACAGCGTGCTGCAGAAAGCTGTAGATTGCAGGCTAGGCCAGGTTCTGCCCGCTGTGCTTCCCGAGCAAGGTGTCCTCCTGGGCTGGAAACCAACCTGCCCCGATTGGTTGATCTTAGTTGGATTTCTTTGAGGGGAATAAAAATTCTCAAGTAGATGGTAGAGATATTGTGTAGTAGTATATAAATAGACAATAGAGTAAGTCTGTGTATTCAAATACACATAGTATGCAAAATGTTTGCACTTTAATGTACTTTTCCATTCTCGTAGTTGTCAGTGCTCTGCTGGGAACAGCGAAGATAAGGTATGTTGGGAACCTGTGTGAAAACAGTGGATGCTGTTAACAGTTACTGCATAAACCGTCAACAGATTCTGCCCACAAACCTTTCCTAGTGTAAAATAAATTATTTGAAATTTTAGGAAGTAGTAATTTAATTGGAATAATTATTTAAATATTTTCTGGAGCAATAATTCAGAAGAGTTTAAATCTTACAGGCTTGCTAATATTGCACTGATTATTTGCAGTAATTGTAGAATCACGGAATGGTTTGGAAGGGACCTTTCCAGACCATCTGTTCTGGCTGCCTCCCATGGACAAGGGCATGTTTCACTAGACTGGGCTGCCCAGAGCTGCATCCAGCCCAACTTCCAGTGGTGGGGCATCCACAACTTCAATGGGCAACCGGTTCCAGTGCTTCACCTCCCTTGCGGTGAAGAATTTTTCTTCTATCCAATCTCTTCTCTGTTTAAAACTGTCACCTTTTGTGCTGTCACTACACACCCTGCTAAAGGGTCTCTCCCTGTCTTTTTATGAGCCCCCTCTTAGTACTGGAAGGGTGCAGTGAGGTTTCCCCGGAGCCTGCTCTTCTCCAGGCTGAACAGTCCCAGCTCCCTCAGCCTTTCCTTGTAGGAAAGGTGCTGCAGCCTTTTGAGCATACTTGTGGCCTCCTCTGGACCCGCTCCAACAGCTCCGCATGCTTCTTGTGTTGGGGGCCCTAGGCCAGGAAGCAGTACAGCAGATGAGGCCTCACAATGCTGGAGTAGAGAGGTGGATTTGCATCCATTGACCTGCTGGTTGTACTTATCTTTATGCAGCCCAGCATACATATAAGCCAGCAATGTGCTTTCTGGGCTGCAAGCACACATTGCTGGCCTGTATCTTATTTTTCATCCTCCTCTGTCCCCGGATCCTTTTCTGCAGGGCTGCACTCAATCAGTGCTCTCAATCTGGACAGATTCTGGGGATTGCCCCAACCCAGGTGCAGGACCTTGCACTTGGCCTTGTTGAACTTAACGTGTTTCACATGGATCAACATCTGCAGCCTGTCATTGTCTTCCTGAGTGGCATCCCTTCCCACTAGTGTATCAGCTGCACCACTCCTGTTGGACGCTCACTTTTCCCACTAGATTTTTCCAGTGCGTAGTGGTAGTATTTCAGTGCGTACAAAGATGAACTTGAGCATGAAACAAATGTGCCTAATGCTTGCGATGTAGGTGGCTTGCAGTGTGTAGTGGAGCTGCCTGATAATGGTGAGGATGAAGGCTTCTTGAAGTTACAGCTGTTAGTGAGAAAGAACTTGTAACGAGTGCTTTCTATAGTGACTTTGACTTTTTATGTAACAAGTTCTCAGCCTTCATTTTCTTACCTTGGTGATACTTGGACTTGTTTGTTTGTCTTCTCGTGTACATACAGACCTGAGTTCCACCTATCCAGCATACGAATTTGAGGTGTATTTGAAGCTAGAATGAGTAATTGAGAAAGCCTGTGATTTCCCTACAGTGAAACAAATGTTCTGGCAAACTTTAGCACCTTAGGGATAGTTTCTGCCTACTGAGTCTTGTGGTTTCTTGAGCATATTTACACAGTGAACAGTGTAATTATTTTCTTTTTTCCAAGAGGGAGCTCATCAATCTGAATTCAAGCCCTCCAAGCTGAGCGATATGCGTTGGCTCTAAAAAAGCTTTGTTTGGTGTTACGCTAGATGTTATTAAAAGGCAGATTGAAGGTCAGGCTGGGAAAGGGAATGTGTTGAGTGGGTGGGTAAAAGATGGAAGCTAGACTCGTTCTGCTGCCAAGGAGGCAGTTCCACAGTGTCCTTGGGGGAGGGGAAGGATGATAATGAATTCAATGTAGGCAAATAGAGCGTTTAACAGTTGCAATAAGGTTAGTGGTAGAAACTGACTTAAGGGCCTTGTAAACCTCAGCTGTCGGCAAAGATAGTAAATCAAGGTGCAAAAGTGCTATGAAAATTTCAGCTTAATAAGGTGAGCATAATAACTTGTGTCTTTATGGATTGTCAGCTCGTTACAGCTGTTACCAAAATCCCATATTCTTTTCAAAAAGCTGTGTCAGAGCTTCCTCTTTTGGTGTTTTCCTAAAGAAATCTATGAAAGGTTCCCTTCTTCTGAAGTGGCCTTTCCCTTCTACTTACAGAGCCTTATTTGAGGGATATTGTGCATGGGGAAATGTTTTTTTTTGTGCTGACTGTAGGTGATCTGGATGCTTCCTTTGATTCGAAGTTTTTAACAAATATTATGAAGGCCTATTGTGTGCGATGTGGTGTAAGTTGTTTTTAATAATTTGGGTTTACCAAGGCAGTGGAGAAGAATAAAGGCTTCTCAGGTGTACAGACACTAAGCATTGGTTTACATTGTAAATCAAGTAAGTAGAGGTCATGTAGTAGAGTAGTTATGGAGAATGGTTTAGGTTGCACCTAAAATCCAAATATATTTAATTCAAGGCCTTATTTGTAGGCGAACGTGTGAAGATTTAGACACGTACGTAAGCCGATTTCCTCACTGCGTCCTTCAAGTGCTTAAAATAAAACCTAAGGTTGGACTGAGGCTGTAGACTGCTTCTAAGCTATGTGAACAAGCACCTTTCAGTTGTGCTTCCAGGGTCTTTTTTAAATAGTTTTTCTGTTTCTTTTTACTCTACAGTCCAAGCCATATATATTTGACCGTGTATTCCAGTCCAACACATCCCAGGAACAAGTATACAATGATTGTGCTAAAAAGATTGTCAAAGGTAAGGTGGAACAAACTCTTAACTATAGGGAAATATCTTACCTGTATGGGTTTTAATGTTGAGACCTGGTACTTCTGTTGCTTCCTTTTACCTTCTAAATGTTTAATAACAGTCATCATGGTTCAGAGTATAAAATCATGTTGTATTTGAGGTGATATGGTGCCAGTACCAAACCTGCTTCTCCAGTTGTTTGCAACGTTTGATGATATTTACCTGTCAGTTTGTATATTTTTTTCAGGTCTCTGCTAAAGGTTAAAACAGTTGATCATAAATTAATAGAAGATAGGCTTCTGTCTGTTTGAAAATTACGAGCAGTTTTTTTTTAATTGGTGTCAGAAAACATCCTCCAGTTACTTTTGTTGGGAGGAATGCAAGGTGAAAGGAAACTTGAGGAACTTGATATTTGTTTCATTTTGTTTTAGCTTTACAATTATAAGTTAAAGAATGAGTTATCTTATTTCAGTATTTATCAGAGTGTACTGTCTCTTAACTTGAGCTGTCAGAATTGGCTTTGTAACTTCTGGGGATCAGGTCTTCTAGTGAATGAGGTTATACCACAGTAAATTATGGTAGTAAGGAGTTAGGTAGTTCCCTCAAAATAAAATGGATTCATCTCTTGAGGAGATCAGTACAAGTTCTATTTGACACAGCTTCACCAACAACCGTATCAAAGCCTTGTTCGGAGTGCGTAAACTATCAACAACTAGAAACAAGATCAGATTAGTTAGGTATTGAAGGTTTTTAGTAAATAGAAAAGTGAATTGCTGTTACAAGTCCATGCTGCCGCAGGTATTTAGCTCTTGATGAGTTAGGAGTGATCAGGATTAGGTCAAAGCTTGTTCCTTAAAAGCAAGTTAACGGAGAGTTGTATGTAGTCTTGTCCCTTTCCTCCCCATCCTACTTCTTCCATCTAAACGTTTCATCTTTGTTTCTCTGGGTGGATTTTCTAGTCCTTGGTAGATCATGAGGCTTATGACCTGTACTGGTGGTACAGTTGGATTATGCTTATAATGGGAGGTAGACCTCACTGTTTGGAGTCTCTCATACTTGCTTGTGGAAAAGAGGTTTGCAGGATGTGATTCCATGTTAACTGATGTGTAAACAAACCAAACCACCAGGCCCTTAGCATTCAACCTAAAACTTTGAGTTGATTTGTTCACGATTTGAAACATAAGCTTATGGCGAAGGAGTAAGATGCTTGAAACTTTGACACAGCCCATTCTCTTAACAATCAGATGCTTAAACTTTACTGTGAAGGCAGCAAATAACATAGCGCATAGTGTGATTTTTCTAAATTGTCAAAGGCTGTCTGTTCAACATGGTACATGTATTGATTTCCTTCTTATTACTGGCTCTGAAGTTCTATTTTTCTGGCTGAGGGAACAGCTACTTCTAATACAGTAAGATTATGAAAACACAATCTGTAGTGACTGAATGTATTAAAAGTGGTAAGGAAGATCACTGCCATCCTCCCATCCCAACACCTAGTATTGTAGCATTGATTTTTCAGTCACTGAGTGGCTTAATTTACTAAGCATTTTTGGAACTGCTTATATTCTGTTTTATTTGACTTTTGTTTAGGAGAAGGAAACTAATCCTAATGAAAATACTCTTTCTCTTTAGATGTACTTGAGGGATACAATGGTACAATATTTGCTTACGGGCAAACATCATCTGGAAAGACACACACTATGGAAGTAAGGCAACTTAAAATTATTTTCTCTTAATATCGTTTTCATCTCTTTTTACCACAGTGGTGTTATATTCCTAGAGATAAGATGTCTGCTTTTTTTCATAAAATCATAGACTGGTTTAGTTTGGAAAGGACCTTTAAAGATAGTAGTTCCAACCACTCTGCAGTGGGCATGGACATCTTTCATTAGATTAAGTTGCCCAAAGCCCCCATCCACCCTAAATTTGAACACTTCCAGAAATGAAGCATCCACAACTCTCGTTTTCCTTTCTGTTACAAACTTGAGATACCCAAATTATTTTTTTTTGAGGTCTAAGAATGGCAATTACTTTATTTAGCCCTCAAAAGCAGGATGAAAAACATAATATTGTTCATGGTAGGTTTTTCGCCTTTAACTGTGTGGGAGGTTTTGGAGGCTGTTCTTCTTGATCCTAGCAAGTGCTGGGCCGAAGTGGACGGTTAAGAGTTTGCTTTGCAGATAAAAATAAGTGCATAATACCCACCGACATTTTAAAGCTAGCTTGTCTGACTCTTTGTTCTGCCTTCCAATACTTTGTGCTGTTGGATTCAGTATGTTATTTCATTTCCTTTTCTAATAAGGGGAAGCTTCACGATCCAGATGGAATGGGGATTATTCCAAGAATAGTACAAGATATTTTTAATTATATTTACTCTATGGATGAGAATCTTGAGTTTCATATTAAGGTAACCTTTTCTTTATTTCCTATATTTAACCTATATTAAAAGTGGAAGTAGTCTGTTGCTGAATGGGTGTTCCCTACCTGTTATGGATGCTTGTGAACTGGAAAATATGAAGATGAGTTATTTCAGATATAACTGGTTCTTCAAAGAATAATTACATTAACGCTTTAGTCTTGTTTCCATTAAACATTGATGGTAGCATCTTGATAACTTGTGGTTGTGCTGTGTATTTTAGTTCATCCTCAAGGTTGTGAACTAGATGTGGCATTATGTGGGAGGTCATGGTAATTGTCTTGGGTCCTTCTGAAAAGCTAAACGTTTTTGCTTTCTAATGCTGTATTGTTTCACGCTTCTAGGTGTCATATTTTGAAATATACTTGGATAAAATAAGGGACCTTTTGGATGGTAAGTCTTAATTACTTTGAGCATAGAAAGTAAATTGCTCGGTAGAGAGATTTAAAGAACAAAAGCTTTAGGATGATACTGAGGTAAATGTGTTTGTTAATAAGTAAGCCATCTCTGATATAGATACATCGAAAGGAGACAGCAGGTAGCTAATCTATATAATGCAGCTGTAACTGCAGTAGTGGTTGTTTGATGTGTGTTCCATTTTTACTTGGATCTGTTGTAAATGTCTCATTCTGCAAAGAAATCATACATACCTTAGCTTTAGAACCTTTTCTCTTCCAGTTTCAAAGACCAATCTTTCTGTTCATGAAGACAAAAATAGAGTTCCCTATGTAAAGGTTAGTGTCATTCTGATGTTGTTTTGATCTTTTGCCTCCAATGTACTCTATTTTCTTCTGGCTTATTGGTGTTTTATTTTGTTTTGATATTATTTAAAGGGTTGCACAGAACGTTTTGTATGTAGTCCAGAAGAAGTTATGGATACTATAGATGAAGGAAAATCAAACCGACATGTAGCAGTTACAAGTAAGTACTATCCCTACCTGCCATAGTGCTTTATCAGGTTGTCTTCCTGACTTTTTAAAACATGCCCTAAGGCAAGAATGGTGAGCTAAATTCAGGCTGTGGAAAAGATTTAGTACAAGCAGTTGCGACGTGTCTTTAAGTACCAAGTCTTTCAATTCATTTTTCATTAACATTTATTAGGCTTCAATTGGAAAGAGATGTTAAGCAATCAGTGAAGAGCTTTGAATCATTAGAGCTCTTCATTAGGGGGTAGTGCAGAATCATTGTTTGTGGAGTTTGTTCCAGTTACCCTATGAACCTATAAGCAAGCCACCGTGACTCATCTACAGTTTGTTTTTATTGTAGCCTGTAAGAAAAGTTGGTCAGGTTATATTTGCAGATGTTACATTTGCAGATGTAAGTAGCGTCCCATTTTTTGGCCTGAGATGTACAGCTGAGTTGCAAGGAGTCATGTCATAGGTCTCTGAATTCTCCCAAAGAAACAAGATTAGGGGGTATGTATGTGTGTTTGCTTTTGAAATGTAGGCAAAGAGGAGGGAAGGTGAGATGCATGCAAAATATTACTTCTATTTGAAGCGTCTCTCTGAAATCTTTGAGAACCAAATTATTTGTGAATTTTGTCCAGATATTTATTTGGGAGAAGAAAACATATCATCATAAAGAAATATATGTATATGTTTGGTTAAGAATTGGGAATAAGAAAATGTTTCCATTAAGGGAAGTCCTGCCCTTTGACTTTGTTGCTCTGAGGTAGTAAGGTTCTGAAATAGGGATCAGACTACTAAACAGAAAAATAGCAGAAATTTGGATAGAAGGATATTCTTTCATGTTGATCTGTTTCTGTGGTGCTGGTTAGATCTTAGGCCTGTGAGAGATATATGATAAAAGGAAGAAGTAGGCAGACGTAGTCGTTCAGATTGCAGTCAGATCAGATTTTTTAATTCATTAAAATCATTAAGTTTTGATGTGAGTCTCTTTTACTGCTCACCTCTGTGATGAGACATGCAGAATAAGTATTTAAACCAGGAGGGGTGGTGAGGAATTTTGGGTACCTACTTGACATTTGCACGAAAGGATAAAATGTGATGTGCTGTAAACAAACAAAAAAAGTGCTCTGGGATCACAGTGGAAATGTGCTTTCTTTTCTAATACAGTAAATGTGTGAAATCCGTAGCTGACAAGCTACCAAATCTTACCTGTGAATTTGTGGTATTAATAGAAACACAAAGGTGACGGGATCTTTAATTAGGTGGTACTGTAGGTTACTGCGTTTTAGCTTTAGTGTCGTAGTGATGCAACTGTAATCAGTTTCATTAGTTTTGTGTCTCTCGCTCCACTGTTAGGAAGATACTGTTTAGCCAAGTTAGATGGGTTGTACAATTATTTTTGACTATTTATATATTTTTTAATTATAGATATGAATGAACACAGCTCTCGAAGTCATAGTATTTTTCTTATTAATGTAAAGCAAGAGAATACTCAAACAGAACAGAAACTAAGTGGAAAACTTTATCTTGTGGACTTGGCAGGTAGTGAAAAGGTAATTTTACATTTCTCTTCCAGCTTTGAAAAACAAAGATCGTTCATTACAATCAAACGTTTTACAGTAATATAATAATGACTGTTCAGTTGTTATCTGTCAAGTGTTTTAACTTTGATTTTGAATTGTGATTTCTCAATCCTAGTCTTCATTGGCTGTTAGATGTTATCTCTAAGCTGGTTTGCATTTCTGCACTGAGAGTTTGTAAATATGGAAGAGGTTGGGAAGTAGCTTAGAGTTCAGTCTCGGTGTCTGAGAGCAAAAAAAAAAAAAAAAGCATGTTGGCTAGCCAGGTACTGGAATCAAAAGTCCGTTTATAGCTGTGGGATATCTACATTTTCACTTGGTAGTGGTACCAAGTTTCTTATTCTGAAATGCTGATTAATGTTGTTAAAATGACAGCTCAGCTTGCTGTCAGTGGCTTAAAGAAGAGAATGAAACAACATGTACTGTGCTGCTTATTCTGTATTACCATTATCCCTCTTACACATTGTAACTTAACCATTTTAAGACCTAGTGTCCAAGTTCTGTATTAAATGTAGAAGGTGATTTTTTTCTGAAGTAACGTTGACTGAAATACTTCAGGTTAGTAAAACTGGAGCAGAAGGTGCTGTGCTGGATGAGGCTAAGAACATCAACAAGTCTTTGTCTGCTCTTGGAAATGTCATCTCAGCTCTGGCTGAAAGCAGTGTAAGTGTTCTAGTTTTTTTTGTCTTTTTTTATACTTCAAGGTTAAGGGCTTGTATTTCTGTACAACATATTATAGACAAATTCTTTATTGATCATAGTGATTTGCGTGGAGTCTTTTAAACAAATTTAATTACATCAGTGCATTGCAATAAAAAGGTTTTCTTGTACTTTGTTGTCATTGATAAATAATAAAGTTGCATTTAGTATTAAGGGATCTAAACAAATGGAAAGGTTTGTTGTACTCTGAAAGTTACCAAGCATAGAAACAAGATTTTAGATCACTCTGTGCATGTTCAACTGAATATTGTATTAATTAAGTAGAATTTAATCTGTCTTCCTAATGAAGTTATACCTAAGCAAAGCATAGCTCTTCAACGATTTAAATAATATGGAAAAAAACCATGACCAATTCCTTTAATCATTTTCTTGGTAGACTTATGTTCCATATCGTGATAGCAAAATGACCAGAATCCTTCAAGATTCACTAGGGGGTAACTGTAGAACCACTATTGTTATTTGCTGTTCTCCATCTTCATACAATGAATCTGAAACTAAATCTACTCTTCTGTTTGGCCAAAGGTGAGTATATGATTTAAATGACGAGAGAGACAAGAAACAGAATTTCATAAGAGAATCTAAGTACTGTGTATGCACTGCACTTGTGTCTCCTGTCTAACAACGACTGATAAAATAAACCTTTTACAATAAACAAAGCTCTGAAGCTGTTTTTTAAAAAAAAAAAAAGTACGTAGTTTGAGATCTTAAATTGATGCTGATTGCAAAAAGAAGTGTACCTTAATATTTTGCTGTTACTGAACTCAGAAATAAAGGCAGAGTGAGAAATAAGCTACCCAGTCAGGATTCCTAAACCAGATTAATTAGAATGTTTACTTTCTTCTTTTAGTTCTCCATTATGAAAGCCATCAGTGTTTCTCTTACTTAAGCTGTTCTTCTGTGTGTCTCTTCCATTTTGGTTCAACAACATAATTTTCAATTTTTCTTATTTCAGAGAAGATTTTTATTATGGAAAGTAGACTATATGAGCTCAGAATTTGTTAAAAATCTGGTAGAATGTGGTTAGTTAGTAGGTGTGGAATGATGACTGTGTACTGCAGCAGTGGAATTCTAGTTTGGTGTCCTTTCAGAATCCAGGAGATCCTTTCCTTGTGATCTTTCTAGGATTCAGGTATGACAAAGCGTCTTCCAACTGTAGCTCTGTAGGTTCATTGTCCCTTGCTCTCGATATCTTCAGGAATTGCTCTTGAGTTCTTCTATCTCAGTCACCATAGTTAATCTGGTATATTAACTCAGCTTTCTGGGGTTGTTAAGTTTCTGCTGAAACCGTCAGGTGTAGGAGCTAAAGGTTAAGTAAATATTAGGTAATGTAGTAGGAAACTATGTGCCTTTTGGCAGTAGTCATTCCCAGTGAGGCTTCACAGAAATATACAGGAGTCGTAATGGTGGCAGGGCTGGGTTTCTAGCTACCAATAAGCTTTTCTCTTGTCATCTATTTGGGGGGGATATTTGGTGGTAGGACGTCGTATGTGAGTTACTGATGTAAGTGAGGTACATCACTAATGCAACAATTACTTGTTAACTTCGTAAAGGTGTAGTAGTCCTTGATATTTCATCTCTGGAGTTGATGCATTTGGATGAGATTTGCTTGGCTGAATGTATCACCTGAATTAAATGCATCTGAACTTTATAGCTCATATACACCTCTTTGGTTAATGCAGATCTGGTCACTGGGCTTTTGAGGTATTCCTTAAGCTAGGTGATTTACATCCTCAAAGTATTATGCTGTCCACTAGGGAAATGTTTGCTGGGTATGGTAAATGCTAGTCTTTGTTCAAAGCTGTATGCTGTCCCAGTTCAAGTGAGAGTGTACAGCTGCTTCTTTCCAACTCAGCTGGCTTGGCTTGAGATTTTTTTTTTCAGTCTTTTCTATGCCTATTACGTTACTGTGTCCACTAACAATTGTATCAGTATAACTGAAAAAGTAGTAAGTGGGCAGGTGGTAGAGATGAGTTTTTGGAAGAGGTAGGAGTTGTTTACACTTTCACCATTATTTCCTTTAAAAAAAAAATCTATTTCAGAGATCTTTCTTTCTGTGCAGAGCAAAGACCATTAAGAACACAGTCTGTGTCAATGTTGAGCTCACTGCAGAACAATGGAAGAAAAAGTATGAGAAAGAAAAAGAGAAAAACAAGACACTGCGTAACACCATACAGTGGCTAGAAAATGAACTCAACAGGTGGCGGAATGGTGAGAAGCAATTTTCTTTGTTATGCAGACTTCAGACAAGGAGATGCTGAATTATTCTTCAGGATTCCAGAAATAATGAAAGACACTATGCCAAACGCTAATAAGAACGTTAACGCTGTGATATTAGGCTGATGTTGAGGCTTACTATTTTTTATTGGAATCGGAACAACCTTAGTAATCACGTACTGACAAAAATGTCTGAAAGTGTGTTGGTGTTAGGTTCTTCAGGGCCTCATTTACCAGCAGATCTAGATCGAGGTAAATTCAGAAAATTTTATGTGGGGAGGGGAATAATATTGTTATTGCAGAAACTGTGTAAAAAATTTCAAATTCAAATCAGTATTTTGAGATTTTTGTCCTCTTTTATAGCTCAGACACTTCCATAGGCAAGAAAAATAAATTGCTAACACTACAGAATGTGTGTCTGTTCTCTCTGAATGACTGAATTCTTTTGGGCTGAAGTGACTGGCAAAATGCAAGATAAATACGAAGCTGTAAATTTAGGATAAGATATGGGTATATTCTGGAATTTTCAATTTTAGAAGACGATTTTGCCATCATGCAGGCAACTTGTGCACCACATTCTAGTGTAAATCTGAGGGAAAAAATGTTCTTACTTAACATGAGTGGGATGGAATGGATTTATTTATTTATGTTTCCTCTTCTCTGTCTTATGTTGAGGTGGTATGAGACCACACCTGGAATGTTGAGTGTAATTCTTTCAGAATATTCACACAAGATACAGGAATGTTGGAAAGAGCCCATATCACTTGCAATAAGACACCAAGGAATTTAGTTTTAGTTTACCAGAGAAGTGCCTAAATTAATATGTGGTAGCTTCTTAATGTGAAGGTAATGAAGCGTTCTCATCAGAAAAGTGTTACTGAACACAGAAACATGAAAGTATAACTGGGCAAATATTTTTGACTAAGAAGCAGATCAGTTTAGCAGTAAATATGGCTGCCTGTCACAGCAGTGAGCCCGGGGGAGGGCTGTGGGGAGGAGGGGGAAGGGATTTCTGTCTGCAGTGCAAGTTAGGTGCTGTTCTGGAAGATATTTTGATGTAAGAGTTAGAGCCAATAGCAGAGCAACGGGGTTCAGTGGTAAGCAGGAGGTAGTCTGGGTGATGGAACAGTCATTTTTGCCATGGAAGCTATGAACTCGATTGCTTATTAACCATGGAGCTGTACTGCAGGTAGGGAATAAATAATACTTGGTGGAAGGTGCTTCATGACTGACTCTGCTAAAAATACTTCATAAGTATATTCCTTTATTTAAGGGGAGACTGTACCCGTTGATGAGCAGTTTGACAAAGAGAAGGCCAACTTAGAAGCTTTTGCAGTGGACAAGGATATTACTGTTATTAATGATAAACCAGCTACCACAATTGGAGTAACTGGCAATTTCACTGATGCTGAGAGAAGAAAATGTGAGGAAGAAATTGCCAAATTATATAAACAGCTGGATGACAAGGTATGCCTTTCTTACTTAATGTGAGACCTATTTGAAATGCATCTTGAAATGCATTGTATAATACTTAATTTGCCAGTCTTTGTTTGTTACTACAGCTTGTTTAAACTTTTGCCAGAAGCACCTACTCTAATTCTATTAAAGTTCTGATTAAGTGATACTAAAATTGCTTTATTCCATCCAAAATGAACATCCTTTCCTAGTTGCTCTTGCCCCATTGCTGAAACTACAAAAAATTGTACTGGATGCAAAGGTACCTTGCGGGAAGGAGTGGGGATGGAAGAGAGAGAAAAAGGAAAGTTAAGAAGGACAAGTTAATGAGAATCTCGAGTAGCATTTCTGCTTCCTGGATGGTGACCATTCCTAGCTGACTGTTTGTATTCGTTCTGTACCAGAAGGAGAAAAATAATGACTCAGCAGAAAAAAGTTAACTGGAAGGAAAAACTGCTATTTTCAAATAAAATACACATGCATTGAGTGTAATTTAAAATTGGAACAGTAGTACTAAATTTGGAGAAGAAAAAACTTCTCATTAAATCTGAATTGTTTCTGGAAGTTTAAAATAGATTGGGGATGATTTGTAAAAGCACAGTTAGAAAAATTTTGTCTTTGGAGCAGTGTTTTATACATAAGCTGTGTATATAATGTTTTTTGTTTCTTTTTACTTTTACTACTTTGAGTTGTCCAGTCGTCTCAGAACATGGAAGGACTATGTGCCTGGTGCTGCCTTCTCTTAGATTGTTTTTTTCTCAGTGGTATTTGTCAGTTTATGGAACAGTCTTTCTTCAATTGCAGGATGAAGAAATTAATCAGCAGAGCCAGCTGGTAGAAAAACTGAAAACACAAATGCTGGATCAAGAAGAGGTGAGTTTCACTTTGTACCTGCATTTTTCTTTTTATTTTGACTTTCTGTCTGAGATATTCTTAATGGGCCACAGTTTATGACTAGGGAGTAGGATGGTGGCTTATTACTGTACAGTTTTTTTAAATCTGGAATGCTCTGCCTATTCTTTCTCTCTACTTATGCTTTATTTCTGGCTGCATTTGAGCCAGTCTACTTGAACCTTAAGTATCCACGAAGAGAAAAGGAACCTGTGTGGCATACTGTAGGGAACCTGCTTTAGCAGGGGGTTGGACTTGGTGGTCTCTAGAGGTCTCTTCCAACCCCTGCAATTCTGTGAAATATTTTATGCAAAGACATAGGCTGTTGTCATCTTTGTACAGAGTAAGCAGTTTGTCTGAGCTGAAGATACTTGGATTTTCTGTAAGAAATCTTTTCTACTGTTTACTGTAGTCAATATTGCTGTACCGACAGAGAAGGTGGCCAGGGGGTATGTGTGGAATATTATGGCCCTTAATAAAAAGGGAGGTATCTCCTTGTTATTTCAGGATCTTCTTACTGAAATATTCAAAATATCAATGACAACAGGTGAATACAAGTATAACTTCATTACGTGGGTAAATGCCTAGCAATTTCATTTAACAAAGATGTCGGAGCAAATGACAAATGCTATTTATTTATTTTAAAAATAATAATTAAAAACATCTTGATGTATTGGGCAAGAAGGAAATGGGTTGAGAATGCAGAAAGTTGGAGCCATTATTTACTCTTTACTTAAATCTGCATCTTTTCCAGCTCTTCATTTTGTCTAGCTATTCTGCAGCAGCCAACTGGGTCGAAGTGCTGCAAGTTTAGTCCCTGGTTTGTTGACAGTTTTAGACTCATGAGAAGTATTCAGCAACTCTTTTAAGGACTTACAGTATTTTATGTGCGTTTTCATTTGCTAACCTTAAGAGCCTTGGTCTGTAATCATTTCCACTTTGCGAAGACTATAGAAGTTGAGGAATCCTGGATATAATGTATCTCATTGTACCTGTCGTCAGTGTCCTTACTTTGTTATGCTAGACGCCATAAAAAAAGTAGAGATGAGCAATTACAGTAGATAAAAGCATTAAGATTTCACTTATTAATGCAGTTTTCTTGATAATGATTTGTTATTATTTTAAATAAATCTCTATCAATGTTGCAGCTTCTAGCATCAACCAGACGGGACCAAGACAATCTGCAAGCTGAACTGAATCGCCTTCAGGCTGAAAATGATGCCTCTAAAGAGGAAGTGAAAGAGGTGCTACAAGCTCTTGAAGAATTAGCCGTCAATTATGATCAGAAGTCTCAGGAAGTAGAAGATAAGGCGAAGGAATATGAACTGCTCAGTGATGAACTCAATCAAAAATCGGTAGGAAAATGGATCAAATTACTGAGAATCTTCAATATATAATTTTTCTTGCTTTAGCTGTATATCTTGCTTGAAGTCGAATCTTTTTCTTAAGAGGAAAATGAGAGTTTAGACTTAAAACTTGTTCAATACCAGAAAACACCTTATTTGATTACCTAAATAGCTGATAGACTTTCTATCTGGCTTTTTCTTTCTCCCCTTCTTCTCTCTTGTATGAAAACCTGTGAATTCCTTCATGGTAGGTAAGTCCTGAAAGGCTTCTTGCTGTGTCAAAGTTTCTTCATCTGTCTAGTGAAACTATCTGTGAAAACTCTGGTAGTCTTCTCAGTAGCATTCAGAGATTATTGCAGTTTTGATGCTGATGTGTGTTGACAGAACCGAGAGATGGATGTAGAAGTAAAATTAAGACGTTGTCATTCTCAGTCTGTCACAGCAAACCCACGCAGTAACTAGCCTTTGGCACCACTGAAATGTTTCTGCTGTAAAACTTCACACTTGTGTTTTAAAACTGGTAAACAAAGAGCAGACAACTTTTGAGCATACACGCTGCTGAATTGCAGCTGCTGCAACCACAGCAGTTCAAACTAACTGCAGATCTGCTCCAGAGTAACAGTAGTGCTTACAGACTCCCAGAACTGGTTCTGTGTTTTGATGTTGCAATGTTACGTAATATAAAAATAGTTCTAAAAGCATGTGCTTATTGTTTATTAAAATGCAATTATTTTTACTGTAGGTTACTTTAGCTAGTATAGATGCAGAGCTTCAAAAACTTAAAGAAATGACAAACCATCAGAAGAAACGAGCAACAGAGATGATGGCCTCCTTACTAAAAGATCTTGCAGAAATAGGAATCGCAGTAGGAAATAATGATGTCAAGGTAAGAATTAACACAAGTTTTAGTGCCATGTGTTACACACACGCTGTGGATGGGTGGGGTGAGATTTCTTAGTACAGTAAAAATAACCACCATAGGAAGCCTCATATATTAGTAAATTCAGCATGAGGTTATTCCTTGCTTTTACTGTGACTTACCAGGTGCCAGGGAGAAATTGATTATGCGAAAAATGGAACGTATAACTGAAATAAAGTTTAATCTAAAAAATGATTGTAGGACAGGAGTGTAAGCAGTGCTGTAAGTGATGCATTACCTTTGTGCTAACAAAGTAGCTCAGGAAAAGAAAACAAGCCAACAAAAGTAATAATTATTTTCAAGAGTCTGGGTTCTATCAGTTAATACTTTTTTGCGTTAACCTGCAGATGCAAGTTGTAAGTACCTCAGTCAGGTTCGTAAGAATTAAGCTTGTAAGGGATGAGGTATTAAAGGTAACCTTTTAAGCATGCTACACTTCCAGGTTATTCATTTAAGTTCATTTTGATGCCCCAGTGCTGTGATTACCAGTTGGGGTCGGTGCCAGGATGCTAGGCACTAAGTTGCTTTGCCTCATCTTTAATTCTGTTTCTGTACCTAAGCTTTCTAAATGTGTTCCACAATTTTCAGCAGCCTGAGGGAACTGGCATGATAGATGAAGAATTCACAGTTGCAAGGCTGTACATTAGCAAAATGAAATCAGAAGTAAAAACAATGGTAAAACGATGCAAACAGTTGGAAGGCACGCAGGCTGAAAGCAATAAGAAAATGGAAGAAAATGAGAAGGAACTGGCTGCCTGTCAGCTCCGTATCTCCCAGGTAAGTGTTTCTTTACAGGACTCAGCTGTATCCTCAGTGTTCTCTGAAGTTTGGGTGCTTTTGAGCAATTGTGTGACTGGATGTCAGAATTTTCACAATATGTTTGCAGCCTGATAGTGCTTTTGTAACATTTGTATTAAATACTAGAATCTTTATGTTCTCCATCATGTGATCCTTTACAGATACAGATCTCACAAATCTTGTGCTCTGCACTAATGCAGCAGGTTGGAAGTGGGAGAGGTAGCATTAGCACAGTGATATTACAGTAGTTTTACATAGCAGATGAAAATTACTTCTGCATGACTGGCCTCTTCATTGCGATTGTTAGAGAAGATGAGCAATGTGACTTAGAACAACTACCAAAATTGTGATTACATATACAGTTTAATTTCTTTATATTTTGGTTTACATAAAGATCATCTCTTGTATCAGAAGATGCTTATTTCTGTGCAGTTTTCTAAATGCAGTGAGCCTCTTTCTTGTGATGGCGTTTAACATTCAAACACATCTCTTCTCCCTGAATGTACTTCACACAGTTAAGCAACATGAATGCAAGACGTTCTAACAGTCTGTGTTACAGATCTAGTCATGTAGTCATATTCTTTTTAGAGGTTTAGTTTGCACCATTTTTATTTTGAGACCAGGTTACTTTTTTTAGGGGAAAAAAAAAGTACAAGGTGTTTATGTAGATGTGATTCCATGATACCTAGTTCTGAAGTAAATGAATCGTTTCATTCTACAAGCACGAAGCCAAGATCAAGTCGTTGACTGAATATCTTCAGAATGTGGAACAGAAAAAGAGACAACTGGAAGAGTCTGTGGATTCCCTTAATGAAGAACTGGTTCAACTGCGAGCGCAAGGTAAGAATAGCTTTTTGTAGTCTCTCTCCATCCCCCACCCCAATTTAAATACGTAATAATAAATAGGAAATTGGTCTGTCTAGATTGAAGGACAGAGCTATAAGATAGCTTTTTGCTACTGAACTTACAGAATTAGTCAACAGGAAGGCATACTTGCTTTGTTGAACTGTTAAGGGTAGGATTAAATTAAGATCTTACTGATTTTGATTGGTACACATGTGGACAACTTCTGAATTTTAAGGTGTGTGAGAGGAGGAAAGGGGAACTACCTCCATCTTCCTTGTGATAGCCTAGATATCTGGCTGAAATGTCTTCTCTTTTCTCCCATTTCTACTAGAAAAAGTCCATGAGATGGAGAAGGAGCACTTAAATAAGGTTCAAACTGCAAATGAAGTCAAGGTAAATTGATTTCTTTTTTTTAACACAGCAAATGATAACAACTTCTCAAAGCATATAATATATGCTGGGTTTTTTGTTCTAATAGCAAGCTGTGGAACAGCAGATACAGAGCCATCGTGAGACGCATCAGAAACAAATCAGTAGCCTGCGAGATGAAGTTGATGCAAAGGAGAAGCTTATCACTGAACTCCAAGAGTAAGCAACTGTCATCATTTTGGTAATGCAGAATGTCTCTAGACTGTGCAATTACAGAAGAAGGACAGTAGGGATGGGGGGGAAGTGGGGTTTTCTTCAGCAGTACCTTATTTGTGTCACTTTACTGGATGTATTTTGTGATGGGTTCAGTTGACTGAGACAACATTTCTGAAGCCTTAGTTAGTAATTATTGATAACATGACTTGGATTGCAGTTTAGTAGATTTCTGGATGCTCGTCATGACAGTAAGTCAACAGAGGTCTTTTTGCTTAAATCTAATTTAAATAGTTATCAAAGATGTGTAGTTCTGTTCCTTATTCCTTTCCCATCCTTTTAAAAATACATCTAATCATTTACTTTGTCTTCAGCCAAAATCAGAAGATGATGCTTGAACAGGAACGTCTTAGAGTTGAGCATGAGAAGTTGAAAGCAACTGATCAGGAGAAAAGTAGAAAACTGCATGAACTTACGTAAGTGATAATCTCACATAAAAGAAGTGTGTGGAGGAATTCTCTTTTTAAACTAGTGACCTGATATGATGATGAAATTGCTTTCAGTGTATGGTAGACATGCTTATTAAAAGGAGGCTCCAGAGCCACCTTGAATTTAATTTTTAGAACCTTTTTCACTGCCTTAGTATATAAAGTTGGAAGGAAGACAGTGAAGGATGCAAAGCTGTCATGGTTTTATGTGACAAAAGGCCAGGTATTTTTCATTATTAATGTACTACAGGGTGGAGCAATTAACTTCACATTTTTACAGCTGTAAGACTAGAAGAGACTTGTGCTAACACGGTAGCAGATTCCTACTCTTTCTAGTTCTTGTGATTTTGCTAGTTAGATTGAGTCTGATCAGACTCAATTGATCTGTATGAATAAGTGATAATCAGCACATTCTGTTCAGTACCTTTACTGTGAAATATATTGTTGGTTAAAGTAACTAAGGTTTGAGTAGTAGTTTGGTCTTCTAAGTCCACCTTATTTATTCCATATGCCACTCACCATCACTTACAATAGATCTTGTCATATAAGACTTGATAAACATACCACATTCTTGTTTTGTATTTTGATTTGCAGGCTAATAAAAGGAACATATAGCATCGATCTCTTTAAGGGACTTGCTATGTTAGAAACTTTGCTCTTCCAAGGACCTGCAAGAAACATTAAAAATTCATTTGATATTGTGTCCTCCCCTTTCAATCCAGTTATTTTCCATTGCACATCAGAAGTGTGCTGGCAAAGGGCAGACCAGAAATAATGCTGATTATTCACATTTTATTGACTTAAATAGTTGCTTAAGGTGTGTACAACTACTTTTCCAGTGAGGTCTGGAAAATGGATAGAATGCTGATAAATTCTTAAGCGTATTTTATCACCTCAGATGTTTAATCATTTAACTGCGATCTAGTAATGTAACTGGATGAGGAGAACATTCAGGAGTGTTAGCAGTGCAGTCAATGCTTTCACATTAAGTAGGAAGACAGGAGCTCTGCAAAGCAGTATTGTTGGGTTATATTCCTATATACGATGCAAGCTTTGGCAAATGTAATGGAGGTGGAACAAAAAGAGAAAATCCCAAATCCATCACTTGATACTTAACATGTTCACAGATGGTTGAAGAGAAAAGCATTTGTAGAATGGGACTTTCACTGGTGTTACTGAACTTGATTCTGAAAATCTTCCTTTACTCATTTTAGAAATGTATAATTTAGACAGCTGGAAGTACTTGTTTGTATCATTTAAGTATTAGAAGCTCTCCCTCTTTTCGTTTTGCAGCTTCCTCCCTTGTTCTTTGTGGATTTTAGATGTTGTGTCATCAGTTGGTTATATCCTTAATTGTGAGGACTTGAGCTGAAAAATAAATGGTTTTTCATTTCAACCATATAGTTACACTCTAGTCTCCTAAAGCATTTCCAGTTTTGCTCAGATGCTTTAGGATGAATGTATTCTCTTTTAGGGTTATGCAGGACAGACGGGAACAAGCGAGGCAAGATTTAAAGGGTTTGGAAGAGACTGTGGTAAGCTCATCAAAACATATTCCAAAGGAAATAGATTTACTTGCTTTTTTCCTTCAGAAATAATTATTTTTTTTTTCCCCTCCTCAACTTTAGGCTAAAGAACTTCAGACTCTCCACAATCTTCGGAAGCTATTTGTTCAAGATCTGGCTACTAGAGTTAAAAAGGTAATGAGGTGCTGTAATGATACCTGGTGTCTCTGAGATTGTTGTATACATCTCAGTTTAGAACTAAGTTTGAAATTGATCTGTATGCAGTGTAATTTTTTCTGGTTTGATCTTAATATGTAAATTCGGATTTGTACTCGATATCTTTACTTCCTTCCCATGCCTTTGTTACTGCAGAGTGCTGAGATTGACTCGGATGATACAGGAGGCAGTGCTGCACAAAAGCAGAAGATTTCTTTCCTTGAGAATAATCTTGAACAGCTTACAAAGGTTCACAAGCAGGTACAATGAGACTTAATTTCAAGTTTAATTAAAAGCAAACAGACTACTTAAGCTCCATTATTATGGAAGTGACTAATTACACATTGGTCATGAAGTAACTGTTCTGAAAGTATCTCAATGTCTTGAATGTATTTCTTGATAGAAAACAGTAGGCTAAATTTTTCCTATAAGAATAATTTAATAGATACCTTAAGTGAATGTGGGAATGCAACAAAATAGTTGTGTTTAAGCCAAAGAAGACTGAAGCTGGTGTTAAGAGTTATTGTCTCAGTCTGGGGGATGCATGCTTGTCTCTGACAGCTCGTAGAGTATTAAGTGTCTATGTTAGATAGCATATTCTTTTACAGTAACAGACATTCAAATGACAATCTTAGTACTGAGCTATTAGATTCAGTAAAAGTTTAAGTACACTAGCATAGGTGCCCAACTGTACCATACGTACTATACAGTAGCCTCATCGGGGGGGTTATTGGTTGGTTGGTTCTACCCATGAAGAGAGAAACCAAGAAATTAATAGATCTAATTTTTGTAGCTGGTACGTGATAACGCAGATCTTCGCTGTGAACTTCCTAAACTGGAGAAGCGACTTAGGGCTACAGCTGAAAGAGTTAAAGCTTTGGAGTCTGCACTGAAGGAAGCCAAAGAGAACGCATCTCGTGATCGCAAGCGGTATCAGCAGGAAGTAGATCGTATAAAGGAAGCTGTAAGATCCAAAAATATGGCCAGACGAGGACATTCTGCACAAATTGGTTAGTAAAGAAACCCTTGGCTCCTAAAACTTCCATCTCTCCTGGTTTACTTTCTTCCACATGTGTATTTTTCAGCTGTAGTTGGATCCACTCGTGTACATGGTGTGTTTTATTCTACAAGTTCTCTCGTGGTTAATAGTTGGACTGTGTGTGTGTTTTGTTTTTTTATTTGGTGGATCACTTCTGTGATCCATCGTATAAGCTGGGAAAATTTTACCTAGAATTATGGCCTGAATATGTTTTCTATCTCCTAGAACAAAACAGTACACTGAATGCATGTCTTAGTTCTATTAACATCATTTCATAAGAATGTTGAAGACTTAGTAGGTATTCCAAGGCAAGAAGAGGGATTAAGTCATTGCATTCAAAAATAACAAAAATTGTCTTCCTTTCCGTAGATTCTGTATGGAATGATACAGACAGAAACCTATATCTAACATCCAAAGATCCCCAATTTAATTTCCTTTTTGGTTCTTTGTTCCAAAACGTGGTATTCAGTAAGTCCTCCTAGACAAAAAAAAAAAAATAAAAAAAATGGTGATAGCTAATAGTATTTCTTACTGCGTGATGGGAAGACAGTCATGCTCCCTGGTCTTCCTTCCCATCAGCTGCTATGCTGTCAAACACTGAGGGCCAGGAGGGTGTGAGAGACCTGTGGAGGATGATGTACCTGTGCCTGTTGCTTTTTTTTTTGTAGCAGGAACTTTGTGGTCCAGCCTTTTTGTTGTTCTTTACCAGAATTTAAGTAATCAATATACTTTCCTTAAATTCTGACACAACTGAAGTGAGAGTTGGAGTTGAACTTGTGTTCTGTAGGCACATCAAGACCTGTTGCAGACTAAGCTGTCAAAAAAACAGCTTGGGAACAGCAGGGGGTTTGGGTTTGTTTTTTGGGATGCTTTAAGTGACGATGCAAAGACTGGTGCTTTCCTGCTTTGTCTTTGTCTCGAGAGATCTCTAAGAAGACAAAGAAGACAATTCTGTAGTGAGTTTATCACAGGTATAAAGCCTCCTGTACTTAAATGTCTGATTGAACAAGGCCCGTGCTGCTGGAGATCAGTTTCCTAAAGATCAGAAATTGAGAGGTGTTTCTCTGAGGTAGTTGCTACCTGTAGTTGCTTTGTAACCACTGTCTGCTGAAACCTAGATGCTTCTGTTCAATAGGCAAGGAAGGAGGTGTGGAGTGGTGGTATGGCTCTCTGTGTTATAGTGTTTGGATGTTGCAGAGATCAGGACTGGGAATGATAAGGTTGAGCCCCTGTGGGTGAGGATCAGGGAGAGAAGACCAACAAGGTCTATAACAGACCCTCACCAAGATGAAGAAACAGATGAGGCATTCTATGAGCAACTGGCAGTAGCTGTGCATTTAACTGCCCTTGTTCTCATGGGGAACTTGAACTTCCCTGATACATGCTGGAAATACAATACAGGGCAGAGGAAGCAGTCTAGGAGTGTGTGGAATATCTCTTCCTGACACAGCTGGTAAGAGAGCCTACCGGGGAGGTGCCCCACTAGACCTGTTCGTGAGTGGAGAAGGACTGGTGGGAGATGTGGTGGCTGGGAGCTGTCTTGGACGGAGTGACCACAAAATGGTAGAGTTCTCTATTTCTGGTGAAGTCAGGAGGGGGGTCAGCAAAACTGCTGGCTTGGACTCTTGAAGTCAGGGCAGACTTTGAACTGTTCAGGACACTGGTAGGGAGGGTCCTTTTGGAAGTCAGTGTTGAAGGGCAGTGCAGTCCTGGAAGACTGGATGCTCCTCAGAAGGTAGTCGTAAAGGTGCAGGAACAGGCTGTCCCCCTGTGCCATAAAATGAGCTGTCAGGGAAGAAGACCAGTGTGTCTGAACAGGGAACTTTTGCTGAGACTCCTGGAGAAAAAGAGAGTTTATCTGCTGTGGAAGAAGGGAAGGGACAAGCAGCTCAGGGAGAGCACGAGGAAATTGCTAGGATACACAGGGAGAAAACTAGAAAGGCAAAAGCCCAGCATGAGCTCAACCTGACCACTGTAGTGAAAGACAACAAAAAATGTTTTTACAAATATATTAACAATAGGAGGAGAGGCAAGGAGAATCTCCGTCCTTTACTGGATGCAGTGGGAAACATGACTGAGGACAGGGAAAGGTTTCAAGTTCTCAATGCCTTCTCTACATTTGTCTTTAATAGTCAGACCAGTTATCCTCGAGGTACTTAGCCTTCTGACCTGGAAGTCTGGGATGGGGAGCAGAATAAACCCCCCACAATTCAGATGAAAACAGAAACCTGCTGCTCCATCTGGACTGTCACAAGTCCATGGGGCCAGACGGGATCCATCTGAGAGTGCTGAGGGAGCTAGGGGACGTGATTACCAAACTGCTTTCCATCATCTGTCAGCGGTACTGGTCGACCAGAGAGGTCCTTGATGGCTGGAGGCTTTCCAGTGTGAAAGCTACTAGAAGGGTTGTAAGGAGAATCTAGGGTCATGGAGCAGATCATCTTGAGTGCAGTCACACAGTATGTGCAGAACAAGGGAGTCAGGCCCAGCCAGCTTGGGTTTGTGAAAGGCAGGTCCTGTTTGACCAACCTCATCTCCTTCTATGAGTGGGTGGCCTGTCTGGTGGACGAGGAAAAGACTGTCAACACAGTCTACCTACACTTCAGCAACGCCTTTGCTGTCTCCCACAGCATTCTCCTGGACTATCTGGCAGCCCATGGCTTGGATAGGTACACCCTTTGCTGGGAGGAAAAACTGGCTGGAGGGGCAGGCCTGGATGAAGTTTAACAAGACCAAGTGCTGGGTCCTGCAGTTTGATCGCTCCAACCCCCACGCAGTGCTACAGGCTTGGGGCAGAGTGGCTGTAAGGTTGTGTGGAGGAAAAGGATCTGGGGGTGTTCGTGAACTCTTCGCTGAATATGAGCCAGCAGCGTTCCCAGGTGGCCAAGAAGGCTAATGGCATCCTGGCTTCCTGTCTTGTGTGAGAAGTAGCGTAGCCAGCTGGAGCAGGGAGGTGATTGTCCCTCTGTACTCAGCATTGGTGAGGCTGTACCTCGAGTACCGAGTTCGGTTTTGGGCCCCTCACTACAAGAAAGACGTTGAGGCCCTGGAGTGCGTCCAGAGAAGGGCAAGGAAGCTGTGAGGGTCCTGGAGCACAGGCCTTACGAGGAGAGCTGAGGGAACTGGGGTTGTTTAGCCTTGAGAAAAGGAGGCTCGAGGCATTCCAAAATATAGCAAGTATTATAATAGTGCTGGTAAGTAGTGCATGGAGCCGTGTTATTTGTGGAGTAATCCTTATGCAGATCTGCTCGCAGAGCAGTGTAACTAGAGGTAGGTGTGAGGTGCACAGTGGGATATAATTCTTCACAGGAACATAATGCTCACAGAACTTGTGATGAATTGAGTTCTTCCTGACAAGAAACAGTGCTCTTACAAGGAAATCCATTAGGTGGAGCAGATAATACATGTGAAGGTAATTATTATAAAAGAAACTTTGTTAGCATTAATTCTAGTAGGGGCAATATAAGGAAAACGTTTCAGCGCTCAGTACTAATCTAACAAGTTCTCAAAATACTGACTCCTACACTTGTTTTCTTTTAATTCAAAGTGCATTCAATTTTTATTATTACTCCTAGGACACTATAAAATAAAGCATTAATAAATTTGAATGATGGAAGTGCTACGTACAAACCTGTAAGTCATGTTTCTTTTTGTGCAGCCAAGCCCATCCGTCCTGGCCAACATCCAGCAGCTTCTCCAACTCATCCAAGTGCAATTCGTGGGGGAGGTGCATTCACTCAGAACAGCCAGCCAGTTGCACTGCGTGGAGGTGGAGGACGGCAGGACAAAGTGTAAGTTGGGCTTGAAGGATTTGTTTTAGATGTGCAACTAGACTGCTTTTGTGTTAGCTTGATTACTATCCATTCTTCTGTATAAAATCACATGAATAATCATAAGTTTTTTTCCTGGAGTTTATAGTTAGAGAATCGGTATCGATGTGCATCTGATTAATGCAATTGCTTTTGTTTTGAAACTAGCATTTTTTGTCAACCAGTAATGCTGGAGTTCTGTTGCAGCAGAACAAAATGCGTGTAAAAACAAACAAAAAAAAAAGAGTAGGATGTTGTTACCAGCCATAGCAAATAGCTAGTATTTGGGAAGGGAGTGGAGACTTCACCTTCTTTTGGCTTGCTTTTTTTTTTTTAGTTCCCTTCAGAAAGCATTCAGCAATAAAATAAAGACGACCCTATTCTTATACATTGTTTCCTTGCTGTTTTTACCAACTATGTACATTGTTTCATGTGTCAGCAATTTGCAAGTATTTAATGGAAAAGTAATGTCTCTGTCCAGTAAATTTAAATTTACTAATTAAAATACAGCTACAGCAGTTGATATCATTATGTGCACTTATGAGATTAGAGATGTAGTCTCAATTTTAAAAGCCATTAAACTGAGTCAGGTACTTATAGATGTACATTATTCGTAGAATTAAGTCTCTTTTTTTGTTAACATCTGCACTGTAGTTGATTTATTGGCCACCTAACAGTAATGCTTAGCTGCATCCTCTGTCATGTCCTCACTTTTGAGTGTTCTAATATGAATGTCTTCTAGGATTTCTTAGCTAAGATTATCTGTATCTTCAGCTGAAAATACTTCTAACGTGATCGTGTGGTGCTTAACTCCTTGGCCTTTCTCTTTCTGAATGGCTCCAGAGCAGCTTATATAAATCTTGTTTTCATTCATTTATTGTTGTTAGCTGAATGTCTTTTCAAGTCTTTCCCTCTAATTGAGGGAAGAAACTCAGGCTGTAGAAGTAGTTAGAGGTACCTAGTTCTGTTCAGGAGTCTCTCTTAAGGTAGAAGATGAAGTGGAATGTAATTTAACTCGGAGTAACATCTACTGTCAGTGACCAAGGAGCTGGCAATTCGCGGACGTTTGATTCACATTTTGACGTGGTGAAGTTAATCTTGCAGCTGCTTTGATTATGAAGGCAATCTAGCTTAGCTGTCCAATGCACAGGCATCTGAAGGTGTGATTGACCTGATTTATTTTACATGCTTAGAGCATGTGGATACTTGTGGTAAAATAGCGCTGCCTACATCTGTAAAGAGAGAGGCACTACTAAATGTCATACATCTTTAAGGGTACTTAAAATATTGATACAGCCAGCAATAAGTAACTGAATTTTGAGCTTTTATCTTGCTTTGAAGAAGGAACTTTCACTGTTGGTCACGGGGAATTCAAATAGGAGACTTAGCACTTTGACTTTTGGACTATTTGTAGATAAATCATCAGGGAGTGAAAAATAGATAAGTTTAAAAAAAAAAAAAAGCAAGAACAACCAAATGACAAAAGAAACCAATGACGTAATACACTCACAGAGTCCCTTTAGGCAGTTGTAAAGCTTTCATGGATTTCTTTCAGTATAGGCATGTTACCTGTGGCTATGTAATAAAGCTGAGTTTAGCACTTAAGAACAGAACGATGGTCTTTTTCTTTCTTCCTTTTTTTCTTCTGAGGGCTAATACCAAGATAGCAAGCATCTGGATTTCTGGTTAGGTTAGAACTTCTGGTACAGTAGAAACATGATTTGCTGTTCAATATCTGGAGACTACCATGTAACAAATCACTCTAGATATTCTCTGCTCAATGCAGAGCGTGTCAGACAGTTGCTACTGCCCTACAGAAATCAAACTTCCTCAGTGTGATTGGTGCCAAATTATCTTTTCATTCCCTCCTCATCTTTCCAAAAGAGCAGCAGCTGTTTGGTGGGTAGGTGGTACCCAGAGAGTTCTCTCTTCCCTGGAAAAGTAGCAATAGCTGTGGGAAATGGAGATGAGATAGAATTGCCTGGATTGTAATGCTTGCTACTTTCCAGTATCCAGTCTTGATTGTATTAGTCAGCTTATCTTGCTGTAAAGTTGTGTTGCTAACAGCCAGCATTGCTTAAATGCTTTGCGTTGCGTAATTTCTCATTCTGAAGCAGATGTTGTATTAGCATTTATTTAAGTGGTTTAAGAATTGAGCTCTTAAGAGCTATATAAATAGTGAACGTGCTCTACTGTAAGTGTAAATAGCTTGGCTTTTTTGGCTTATGAAGTACGAACACTTAACTCCTTTATTTTTCTCATTTACAGTTGCTGAGAGGTTAACGCAGCATGAGGAGGATTGGATATCATATAGAGGGAGTCATTCCATGACAATAATCTCTCCCTTTGGGGACTGTAGGATTATTTTTTGAAAATGTATAAATTATACCTGGCCTGTACAGCTCTTTCCCCTTCTACAAATTCTGCTAACTATTTCCCCTTCTCCCCAGACAAACGAACTAGAGTGCAATTTTGGCGTCTTGAAAAATGACATGTTAGTTAAAGTGTAGCTCTGCTCATTACACAGTTTGTCTTTCATGTCTTAAATTTAGTCTGCACTGTGCCAAGCTGAATGTACATTAAGAAAATCTTAGTTCAAATTTTCTAGCTTATTTTGTGTACATTTTATTGTCTTAGGGAATGTGCAACAGTGTTTAAGTATATTTTCATTTCCATCACTTCACATAACACTACGTGTCCCACTGCACTAGAACGGCACTCTGCATAACATGACGGTTTTCTTTTGGAATGCTACATAGAGCATTGGAACTAAACTTATTTGTACAGCGTAAGAATACTGAAGCGTGCTTAGGACAACTGCCATGAGGCACTGCGAGCCCTGCACCGCAGAACTAAGGAGTTCAGTATGAACAAGGCTGTTCACTGTTATCTGATTCGATGCCCGTTTATCGGGTGACTTAGAATTAAATACTGTACAGTACAGGAGTAAACCAAGTTTACAAAAAAGACTTTGGCAATGGATTGTCTCATCTGTCCTGTTCCTGATTCTACACACAGTACAGTCTGGTGGAGTGAAAACATTCTGCTTCATTCTGATGGGCTTGTTTATCCATTTGTCTCTGTGACGGTTCACTTTCGCTGTTTTATTGTAGTGAAATGAGCACAATCTAAAATTTAACTTGATATTCCACTACATACACAGTGCTGGAACTTCGGGCTAAAATTTTAACTTTCAATGAAAATTAATTTCAGCAACAACTTCAGATACACCTAATAAAGGATACGACTTCTTAAAGTGGATGTATCTGGAAGTCCCAGAGATGCGTTTAAAAATAAAAATAAAGCACTACACTGAACTGTATTTGTAATCCGTTTGTAAGTAGCTATATGAGATGTCCAAAGTAGTAGTTGTTGAATATTTTTTCTTCTCTTTGCAATAAAGTCCTGTCAAGTGGCTAATGAAATGAAACATGGGTTTTTCTGTTTGGTTGGGGTTTTTTTGAGCTCTAATATTCCCACTGAGCTGAATCTGGGTTTTAAACTCCTCTAGCATAATTTTTAGCTAACCCAACTTATTCGTAGGGTTTAGCCACTATAAGTTTTAGAATGGCCTCTGAGTAGAAATTAGTTATCGGGTCTTTGAGAAAGAAGGAACTAAATGTTACGGAAGGAACTCGGATAGCTTTCCATGCCCGGTTAATACTGCTTTGGGTGTTAGTTGGAGTTTTCTTGATGGGTATTCATCAATTATTGTGGAGACAGATTCTGTGACTGTTCAGACAGCAATTCACGTTCAACTTTTATATTATAAATAGACAAAACATTTATATTATGATGTAGTCAGACTTGAACCACTAGTTTTCTATATCTACAGTAGTCTGAATTTTTAATAGTTTGCTTTTGAAAGGTTGAGTGTATCAGTCAGAAACCTCACTATTTTTGGAGTTTTCAGCTTTTAAGGCTTCTGTTGGTGAAGGCTGCCAAACACTCCAAACTTGCTTCTTGTTTCAGAGCGTGTTTAAATACAGCACACTGAGGAAAGAAAAGGAACAACAAGCTGTTCCAAATGAGATTTCTCATAATGGAAGCAGCACTGTTCGTTATCTCTCTACATTAACTGCAGGTTTTCAGGCCTTCATTTGTTAATTTGCAATCATAAAAGCAAAACCCAGCTTTCTTTAATATGCATTCAAATGAAGCAGGATTTTTTTTCTCGTGCCTGTGAATGGGGGTTTCGTTTCTGTAGGTAATCATCGTGGGTTTTGGTGCTGAGAATTGCTGTGTTTAAAAAAAATAAATCAATGGTAACTAATCTGTAGCTCGGTGTACGTCACCTTTTTATATTTAAACTTTTTTTATTTTAAACCTTTTATGGAGTTTACCAAGAACTGCCTCTTAAAATGTAAAAAGGAAAAAACAGAACAAAAAACCTTTTTGTTTTCAGGTTTGGCTGTCACAGGTCAGCTGGACGGGACAATTACTGTTTTTTGTAAATGAATCTTCAGTCTCTACAGGGAATGTTCAACACTGCTATTTAAACTTGCAGTCTTTGAATGGTTCTTATTTTTACGTTCCTCTAGATCATATTTTTTACAAGATGGTTTAGGATAGGAACTCGGTGAAATAATATTTATTTCAGGTGAACGACTAAATTATTTGCATAACTTAAATGCTGACTCACTACTGTGTGTAATTCTAAATTTGACATGAGAGGACAATTCTACCTGTGGAATATGATGATTTAACTTCAGTACACTTAAGATGCATTAAAACAATTGGTTTGGGGAAGACGCCACATAGTTTTAACTTACTTGCATGCTGTAAATGTATTTGTGTTTAAATAAAGAGAAGAAAAATCTTTGAACTTTGTGCGTTTATTGTGTCTACACCTGTGTGTCAAATGGTCGTGGGATATTTTTTTTACTGGTTTTCTGACCAATTAAGTAATCTGTGATCACTTTGTGTCCCTAACCTTTTGTTCCGGTCTTTGCTAGCTTTTCTTATACCCAACCATAAATATTTGTCTTAGGCTTCAAAAGATTGTTCATGTTTGAAAAGCAGAAAGCCCTACAGTTGATGCCTTTTGAAAGAAATTTCCGAGAGCAGAAAGCAACAGAAATAGAAATGTCCTTGATTTGGGCTTACTGGCAGTCAGGGAACCATTGACGCACTTGCATTGCATGTATTCCTCAAAATGAAACCTCGTGTGGAAACAGATCGAAGAAGTGGGCAAGCGATGTGTGTTTTGATTAAGTTCTGAGTAAGTGGAAGTGAACGTTAAAGACTTTTAGAGATGAAAATGCCTTTTGTCTGTCTTGGGATGATTAAAAACAGCTGGATACAATGCTTCCTCTCAGTATCCTCTCACAGTGTGCGTGTTCCAGGGCTTTCCTGAGTCTGATGTGGGATGTCTGTGCTGGTGCTCGGAGGTCTTCCTTGTGCCTGGGCAGTCTTTCAAATCCATGTAAACTTGTCCTCCTTTCCTTTGGACAAGAACTGCCCTGTGTCCACATGCTTCAAGAACCTCGTGTTTTGAACTTGGTTTCTGCTGATCTGGTGGGCGCTTGTTCTTCTGAGAGAGCGATCCCGCTCCAACACTTTGTAGATCTCTTATCTCTCTTCCAGCTGTTCTCTTTTTGAAGACCAATTTTCCTTTCACTGTAATTTGTAACAGTTGATTCTTCTTTTTGTGGGTGCTACTGCACTGATATATTTTGTATGGAAGCTAGTTATTGTCTTCATTGTAATTTTCCCAGAAGAACTTACAGCTAAATTTGTAGAGCTTATATATCACAATTATGTAAAAGTATGTGCAGGAGTTCTAGATTTAACTCTGCTGGTACGTGAAAGGTGATCTCAGAAAAGACACTGCTTCTGTGAAGCTGCTCAGGACTGAGCTAATCCTAGACTATCATATGTTTGATGGCGCTTTCTGTCAAAGGATGGCGGTTCAGTCGCGCTGGTGAAGTGTGTCTGCTAGGGGGTGACCAACTCAAGCCCTTCTCCTTGCAGATGAGGGCTGATGGATGCTCAAAAAGGCGAATAAATCTCCTTTTGCTCTCACATTGTTGTTCACAAGAGACTTGATCTAAAATTACTTTTGAAATTAAGGAAGCTTGTTACATCTCCAAGAAGGGAAAGCTGCAGTTAACGCTGGCAACGTTCACTCACCCAAACCCAAGCTTTCCTAGGGGATAAGGGCAAGTGAAGGTGCACAGGGAAGAGAGAGTAATTGTAACTTCTCCCTGTTTTCAGACTTTCACTGTGGAAGTTGAAAATGCAGCAGGTATTAGTCAACTGGGCTACACACTGTAAGGGGGAGAGGAAGAAAAGGAGGAAATACCTGAAGAAAAGTGCATGAATGGGGCTATTGTATAGACCATCCCTAGTCTATTTACCTTTTGGAATGGAAAGTAAGAGGCTAATGACCAAGAAGACGAAAATGAAGGGCTGCACAGGCCCGTGTGGCGGCTGTGGAGGTGGGTGTGCCCCGTCCGCGCAGCGCGGAGCTCCGGCACAACGCGGCCTGCCCGCTGCCCCGCTCCCTTCGGAGAGCGCGCTCGGGGCCATGGGAGCAGCTTCCTTCCCTGCCGCGGTTAAGGTGCCGTTACCGTTAAGCAGCAGCCTAACCCCGCTTCTGGTGCTGCCTCGCTAACCCGGGATGTCGGGGCTGTGAGGGAGGAGGGAGGGAGGTTAGCCACCCGCTCTCCCCTCGGCGTGGACCTCATTTCTGCGTTCGTCAGAAATTCACTCCGCTCTCTCGTTGGCTTTGGAACCGCTGCTTCCCTCAGGCCCCGGCTCGAGCCTGCAAGCCGAGGGAGCGGCAGCCCGGGGCCGCCAGGGGACGCGCGGTGCCCGGCCGCGGGGTGCCGGCTTGGGAGCGCGGGGCTGCCGAGCGCCTTGAGAGTTAGCGTTGTTCGCTTTGATTTTGCTTCCCGCTCCCACCAGAGCTGCGTTCCTCGCGTACCCTTGCCGGCGGGCCCGCGGCAGCCTCCTCCCGGGCCGCAGCTCCGCGCAGAGAAGTGCTGCCGGCGTTCTGGAGGTGCGGGGCCGCGCAGAACCACCGAAACCTGCGCGGTTCGTGCTTGGCCTGCTTTCTTTTCAGCCAACTGTGCTGCTGTCGTGCGGGTCGGGCGCCGCTTGTCACAAGGAAGCGCACCAGGAGCAGCGTGCGCCTTTCAACGCTGTTACTGTAAAACTCTTCTACCCCACAGAGGCGCATGGAATTGAGTCTCGACATTAAAATACTGTGAAAAGCTGCGTGTAATGTTTCTTAATATTCGTCTAGGCATTGTACGCTCTTTATTTAAGCAATTTTTTTTGCAAAAAGATACTTGGAAACGTCACGAAATTTGGTGTCTTTATTTGAACTGTAAAGCAGCGCCGTAAGATGCGGAAAGTCAGAGCTCTGCAGCGTGCGATGGGTGAGTCACTGCCAAGTGCGCTCACGGGTGCGCCCACAAATGCACTCACAGGTGATGCTCGGAGACATTTGGGTGTTTTTCTCCCATCTCTGCTGATCCGCAGGCACGTGAGCTGCGGGAGAGAGGCGGGAGGAGTCATTCCTGATGAGAAATGGTTTTCCCCCCCCACGCTCGTTATTTTAGAGGACTGTCAGTTTCCCTTGGCAGCCCGTACAATGGGCTGTGTAATAAATGCAGATAGCATTAAATTAATGTTTCATTCCCGTGGTGACAAACGCAGTTCCAGCACAGGGTAAGTCAACGACAACGTGGCAGCAAACGAGCCCTTCTCCTCCTATGGGCTCCTCAGGGATGCAGAGCGCGTGACTTGCACTGAAATGATCCACATAGCTCTGGTTGAGCTTATTAACCTGGAGGCACCGTGGTGAAAACGAGCCGGGGAGCAGGAAATGAGAGAATGTGCATAACAAATGAGCTTAGCACATGAAAATAGGCATAAAAGCCTGCCTCAATTTTAATAAAACATTTCCTTCTAGTTTTCATCCAGCTGTAACTAGAAGCTTTGCAGAAGCTGTCAGGAGAGAACTGTATCCCCTGAGTGCAGGGGCAGGAGTGTGCGGGCAGGTGAACAAGAGGACGTTTGGTCAGTGAAGCTGGCAGAGATCAGGCCTTTGTAGCTGCTGGTGGAGAAGCGAGCTGCAGCTTGGCTGTGTTGGGTTCTTCGGTCGGACATCTGTCTGCCTCAGCTCCTTGGGCAACATGGGACAAGGCAGGGCTGTGTAGAGCCAGAGGTGTTTGGGAAATGCTGGGAAAAAGAGTTTGTATAGACAATGTGCAGAAGAACCTGGGGGTGGCTGAAGCCAGGAGGGTGCCCCGAGCCCTTCGGACCCTGCAGGGCTGCTGGATGGGCAGGCCTAGCTCTGAGGTTCCCCCTCTACTTTTCCTTGGCTGCATTTCTCCCCTTCTGCTGGACGCACAGCTCAACTATGGCTGGTGATGGGGTTTCATCAGATTCAACAGTAACGCAGCCTTTCTTTTAGCTTTATGACATATACAGGTAGATACTCTGGAGGGAACAAGATACTGAGATCTTGAGACAACCTGTAAGTAAGAACAGACTTGCGGGACAGGGAATTCAGCCTTCACGATCTCACCTTGCCGCAGGGTTCTGTTCTGCAGCTCAGCAGTGTCTTAGGAAAGTGGGGACAGACAGGGTTCCCCTTCTGCTCAGCTGAGCGCTGCGCAGTTCTGAGAGGCTGCTGCCCAGCGCCCGCTCCCAGGGAGAGCCATGCCTCTGCTTCTGCTGGGGATGAAGTCCTGTGTGTGCTAGCTGCTGTTTGCTTCTCATCACATTAGTTGTTTAAAAGCATCTCATTTCTGTCCCTTGCAATGATCCTGAAGATTCTCATCACACTTGTTTTTAAATTATTATTAACGAAAGCTCTTGGAGCCGCATCTGGAATGTTTTATTGATCATAATCTCATGGCTTGGAGCTGATCTTGGTAGCTATAGAAACAGAACTTTTTTTTCTAATGTAGACATAACTGCATATAAAGTGGAGTAAGAAGGAGCAGGCCATTTAAATTATTGAGCAGCTAATAAGTCTTATTTCTGTAACTGGGTCAGAGTTTTCTAATTTTATGTACTGAATAATAGATAGGGACAAAATCTTTTTACAGCCACCCATGCTGTGGAAGCTGACCAGAGAGGGTAACACGAATGTACGTTGCTATGTCTCAAGAGACCTTTCTGCTGAACGTGGTGCTCCCTTCCTCCGCCAGGCTGCAAACACACAGCAGGCTGAGCACATGGACCCTGTGTGCTGGGCAGAGCTGCTGCTGTGGGGGCTGCGTGCTGGAGCAGTTCCTGAAGGGTGGGCCTCGTGTATGGAGCCGTGCTTGCAGAGCTGTAGCCTGTGGGAATTGCACACAGAGTGGGTTTGGGAAGGATGGCATCCATGGGAGAGGCCCCACAAGGAGCAGAGTGACCATGGAGGAGCGACAGAGATGAAATGTTGTGGACTGGCTGCAGCCCCCCTTCCCCTGCACTGCCTGGGGGAGGAGGTGGCTTTAGTTTTAGTTTGCTTTTAGTTCTCAGTGCTCTGTTCTGTTAGCAGTAGGCAATAAATTACATTACTCTCCTTTCTGCTGAGTCTGTTCTGCCCATGACAGTAACTGATGAGTGATCTCCTTGTCCTTATCTCAACCAGTGATCTTTTTTTCACCATATTTTCTTCCCCTATTGTCTTGAGGAGGGGGAATGCAGGAGTGGCTTGATGGAGTCCTTTAGAAGTGCTGCAGACCATAGTCCCAAGAAAATCAACAGAATCATATCATAGAATCATAGAATGGCTTAGGTGAAGGGCAGGCTCCTGCTGAGCTTCTTGGCTACCACCCACAAAGGGCCCATATTGATAATTGTTGTTAGTGAAATCAGGCTGGCAGCTGGAACGCAAATCACCCAGGGGCACCGCTACTCTAAATACACCCAACCATCAGCTATTTGACCACCACTTCCATGTATAGAATCATAGAATCATTGTGGTTGGAGAAGACCACTAAGATCATCCAGTCCAACCATCAGCCCATCGCCACCATGCCCACTAACCACGTCCCTCAGTGGTGCGTCCACACGGTTCTTGAACATCTCCAGGAGCGGGGACTCCACCGCTTCCCTGGGCAGCCCGTGCCAATACTCACCACTCTTTCTAAAAATAATTTTTTCCTAATGTAATCCTCCTCCTCGTAGCCCCACTGATCAGTGTAAGGCTTTCACTGCAAATGTCCATTCCACCCAAGAGGGCACTTCACAGACACTGTCCCAAGAACCATTTATTACTATTATTTTTACATCAAGTCTCCTTCCACCCCAGCAGAGTGCTGTGGGCGGGCATAAGTGTTGGGGTGAAGGCGCCCTGTCCTGCAATGCTTCCCCATGCAGGTGGTGGGGATGGCACCATGGGGCAGGCACTCAGCTGCGCTAATCCCTGAGGGGACCCTGAGTGGGAACATGGCGAGGATCGTTCCTGGGGAAGGGGAGGGGGTGGGAGATGCTCTGCTCCCCACACAGCTGCAAGGGAAACTCAAAGGGGACTTCTAAAGAGAAGTGTGTGTCGGGTTTGGCTGGAGGGGAGAAAACCGCTAAGCCAAGGGTAGAAGTAGCAGCAAAGAAAACAAAGCCCAGCACCAAAGTGAACCGAAACACAAAATCGTGATTCATGAGTGTGTCCGCAGATAGGATTGATTCCCTGCTCCCACTTCCTTTATGCCGTCAAAGAGCTGAAAAACCAGCCTGTTTTGTTTGGCTTTGTTTTGTTTTTAAAGACAGGATTAGAAAGTGTTTGCAAAGAGGCGTTTGACCCCTGGTGTGGGTGGGGCTGGGACCTCACCGCGCTGACTGCTACTCCTGCAAGCAGTAGCTGCCCCTGTGCGGCCGTCGGGTGACTGGGGTGCACTGAAGCTGAGTCGGGTACCACAGGTGCTCTCAGCCCAGGTTACCCCTGTGACTAGCCTGCATTCATGGCCAGCCACGTGTGGGGGATTGATTTCCAGGCCTGGAGCCTGAAACTGACGGAGAGGGAGGAGAGCAGGGTGGTGCATTTAGCTGAGCCATTTGGTTCACGTTCATATATATTACTGACAGAGTCATTTATATTTGACACAGTGAGTGCTCACTCACACATTCACCAGCAAATACTCACCAAAGTTAGATAGGCGTTGGCTGCTGTCTAAAACCCTAAAGAACTCAGATCACTCAGAGCACTATGCAGTGTATGCAGCATTTATCCAGGTTCTACATGCATAGGTTTAGCTCTACTTATATCTGTGTGTACAGACATCTGTGTGGATGTATGATTACAATTCTTATTCTTTGAGACTGCTCAGCTGAGCCTTTGGGGCAGAAGCAGCCTTGCAGGTGCCCTCTGGCCGAGAAGGCCCACTCCAGAATGGGCAATCAGTGCACAGCATCAGCACAGCGGGACATCTTGTTCTGACCTCTGACTTCCTTGGAAAGAGATATGTCACTCCACATTGACTCACTCTGCAGTGAGACTAACGCTTTCCAAACAGCTGCAGGTCTCTCCCACCCTCTAAAATATTCTTGTGGGGGAGTGATGTGGAATATGTTCCCTTCTAAAATGTTATTTTCATTTGATGTGTGTGGTAATGGGTGTGCAATACTGTCATTGAGATTACCCAAGAGTGTCACATGCTGGAGACCCTGTACCATTTATTTCTATAATGGCACTTTGTGATATTACAAATTTTAGGCGATCTCTCTGTTCAAAGTGAAAAGCAAACAAGCCAATATTGGGAAACTCTTGCTTGAGATGGGGAAAACGGTTCCTGGGAGAAAACCTAGTTATTGCTCTCTGTTTATGAAACTTTTCACAGAGGTCATAATTTTTCCTGTTTAAAGATCACATACGTTGGTACAGAAAGATTTTCTGAAATCATAGAATTATAGAATCATAGAATGGCTTGGGCTGGAAGGGACCTTAAAGACCATCAGTTCCATCCCCCTGCCATGGGCAGGGCTGCCCCCCCCAGCAGCTCAGGCTGCCCAGGGCCCCATCCAACCTGGCCTTGAGTGTCTGCAGGCATGGGGCACCCACAGCTTCTCTGGGCAGCCTGTGCCAGGGCCTCACCTCCCTCTGAGTAAAGAATTTCTTCCTAACACCTAACCTAAATCTCCCCTCTTTTAGTTTAAAACCATTCTTCATACATTAGTAGCAGAGATAGAGTATTCTTTATTAATTAGATATTAAATAATTAATGCTAATAACCAGCTCAGATCTGGTGGAGGCCGCAGGGCAACAGGGCCATGTTCAGACGGAAGCACCTTGCTCCATGTCTTCCTGTTAAGCTGCTTTCCTGGGAGCTCAGAGATGAGCTTCTCCAGCTTGCAGATTTACCTCTGCTTGCGGAGGCCTCCCTCTGTCTGTCTCCCCTTGAACAGAGGGGCAGGTGCCCTCCTGTTATACATTACTAATACGTATTCTTGCTATGCAAAATATAATGTAATGTGCATTATTATTATTACACTCACTAGCCGGCCAGCCTGGGGGGTGGAGGCAGCGGCTGCTGGGGCACCATGCCAGGGCAGTGCCGGCACGCTCCTGCTGTATCCCTTACCCGCTGCGGCACGCTCTGTGCGAAACGGAGCAGCGTGCTCTCAGCCCTGCTCCGCCAGGCAGGCCTGGAGGCTGAGTGGTGCCTGGGAAGGGTGAGGTTAGCCAGGCTGGGGGCTAAACCTTCTCTCCTGGCAAAAGCGCGGGTGAATTTCACTCCCGCAGCGGAAGCCAGCCCCTGCCTGTTTGCTGCTTTGGATTCTTGTAGCATTACACCTCTTGGGTGACGGACTTGGACGCAGTAAGTATGTGACACATTCCTGTCAGCCCTTGTGTGAGCAGGAGGAAGTGCTGCAGCAATTAGTTGCAGCTTTGGAATTGGAATGCACAATTACGGCTGTTTCACACACCAAGAGTCAGCTGTGCAATGAGAGGGTTGTGATGGTAATTAGGAATTGCAGAGCTATAGAGAAATTGCTGTCCCCCAAATCCTGCTTGTACAAATGATCCCCAGGCAATTATAATCCATGGCGCATCATTGGGCAGAGGGGCGGTTCGCGTCTCGCAATAACTCTCTTGCAATGTGATCTTCAAAGAGAATGAAATTCGCCCACACTGGAGCACGTCTGTGGGTGACCAAGTCAGCCCAGAGCCCAAAACAGAGCAGTCATTCTGCAAAACTCAGACACTGAACACTGCAGGTCCTCCTGCCCACCCTTCCTGGCTTGAAATCTCCCTTTGCTTTGCTATGCTGGAGGTACTCAGCCTGGCATCTTCACCAAACCAAGTGTTCTTCCTCTATGAGCCAATTCCACAGATTCTAGAGCTCTTATCCCTACCCCTCTGAGGAACATCTGAGGCTTGCCTGTGCCACCAGATGCAGGACTGACCTGCCTGGCCACACCAGCTGGGTGTGAGGAGGAGGCGGTGAGGCAGAAATCACCAGGTCACGCAGCTTGTCTGCGGGTTTCCTGCTTTCTTCGGCTCACATCCAAAACAGTGATCCCTATCTGAGGCACCTGAGTGATGACTAAGCTCCGTGAGCCACCCACCAGCAGTGTTTGCCATTGCAAAAGTAATCCCAGGAAAACAGCTCTGCCTGGCTGCTGCCACTGGCTCTGAACTCTGGTCCCACTGAAGACTTTGGCATCACCAGGGTGCTACCAGATGGGCTCAGTTTGAGAAGAAAGATGGCATTTCCCTGTGTTGGGTTGTTCTCAGGCATGATGTGTGCAGGAGGTTGGAGCATCTTCATCTTTTCCTAAGAAGTTATTTCTCACTTTTATCAAATAATTCATCACGGAAGCTAAAGCAATCACCTTTGAAGTATTAAACCTGCCTTTATATTGATATCTACTGTTTCATCAATGCATGTTTTTAGTGAATTCAGAGAACAATAAAATATACCAAGTTGAAAGGTGCACTCAAGGAACACCAATCTAACTCCTGACTCCACACAGAACCACCCAAAACCAGTTTCTGAGAGCACTTTCCAAACACTCCTTGAACTCCGACACTCAGGGCCATGTCCACTGCCCTGGGCAGCCTGTTCCATGCCCACCACCCTCTGGTGCAGAACCATTCCCTGACCCCCACCTGCCCTTCCCCTGACACAGTTCCATGCCATTCCCTTGGGTGTTATTGCTGTTCAGTTTCAGAAGCAAAGTGGCTATTTCAGGGGAGGTGGATGGACCCCAGTGTCCCTTTCATGGTTGAGGCACAGTTCCTTTGCTTGCTGCCTGAGAGCAATGGACTGGAGATGGATCAGTCCCGATGGAGGTGGATCCACTTCCATCAGTTCCACCTCCAGACGATCCACCTCCCTGGGCTCTCCATCTCTCAGGCAGGTCCATCTCCATGGGCTTGATGTCATTTCTCCCCTGTAAGCTCTTCATGATGGGAGGACAAACCCTTCCTTGAGGAGAAGGTTCCCATGTGTCTCACAATGCAGTGCCACTGGCTGCTTCTACTCAATGACTGACATTCTGACAGCAGGATCCCTGTATTTATTGGGCTTGGTAGAGAAGCTGGTGAGGTGGCTTGTGACATCAGGAGGCCATGGCGATGGGATACTAATAGTGTCTCAAGGTAACCAAACCATGGCCAGGTCAGGGGTCTCTGCTACCTCCCAGCTGGATAGGATCTATCCATGTCCATTAGGACTGTGTCAGTGGCCTAGAGAACACCTTGTAAAAATCGTAGTCAATATTTATTAAAAAAAAAAGGAAAACCCCAGCTGTTTGGACCTAACTTTTCAAACTCCCACATACTTATTCAAACACAAACAAACACAAAACACAAACACAAAAAAAATCTGAATTTTGCCTGTGTTTCTGCTGATGTGGGAAGCTGTGAGTGTCCTGCTCATGGCAAGGCCAGGACAAAGCCAGCCCTGGAGGGACAGAGGGATGGGGTGATGGGGAAACTTCTGGACTGGTCTTTGTGGGACCCACGGCCATGTGGTGGATAGACACAGGTCACGCCAGAACCTTTCTCCCCAGTACGCCTCACCTAGCCACAGCTTAGTGCTGGAGCAAAACATTCTGACCAAAATTCCAGGGTAATCACTCACACAAACAGGAGATGCTTACAGAGTCTCCTCAGCAAATGAAGAGAAGGAACTCCATGAAGGACTTCTCCCCCTGTATTGCTTTCATATGGAAGATCGTGGACAGCAGAATAAAAATGCCCCAAACTGCGTATTTTAAGGTGTCGATGTTGTTAATGTTGTCTCCATGGCTGGATTAGCTAGGCTCAATACCATAGGAATGAGCTCAGTAAAAAGTGTCTGCATCAAAATCAGATCTCTTTCTAATACCCTCTGCTGTAGAACAAAAGGAAAATTGTTGCAGGTGTGTTCAGACATAGAGGATGTTTCCACGTGCTGTCCCACCAGCTATTTGGGCACTATGAAGGGACATCCCAGGGGATGACTCGGCATGCAGCCCATCTTCTCCTTCCTGGTCAGGGGGCACTCACAAGGGGAAAGTGAGCAACAGCAGTGAGACAAATCAAGGGAAGGAGCACAGCTGAAAGGAATACTTAATGTATGGTATGGTAAAAGTATTGGTAGCTAAAGCCTTGGTTCATATCTGGGAGTATCAACTAGCAGTGAAAGACTTCACTAAGAGTTCACATCATATCAGATAGGGTCACTGTAGCTTGGAAATGAGGTCAGAGTGAGTTGTGTTTCTTTTAGGTTAAAAAAGCTTTATTCACTTAAACCATTCATCTGACCCACAGAACTCTTTTTTTCTGCATTTATTGTAAAAAAGGAGAAAAGGATTCCTACACAAATCTGTACCAGCAACTGCGCCTCACACAGCAGTAGGGGGAAAAGAGAAGTTGCATTTCTCTGTCCCCCTGCAGAAGCTTAAATCCATAATTCAAATACACCTGTGAGCAGCTCACCTCTGCTTCTGTAGCTGCATTGGGGTTGGTGGGACTCAGGACCACACAGAAGACGTGGGACTGAGTGCTTCAGGGTTTGCCATGGGTTTGGCTGGCCCAGAGGGAGTGGGAGTGGACGTGGCCCACTGGTGCAGCTGGAGTGGGGGTCCTGGGGTGCACAGCCCCAGCACCACTGCTGGAGAAGATGGAAATAATGAATTTAAGACATCTGGGGCCAGAGGTGGGAGCCTTTGGGCAGGTGGAGACCATGTGTGAGAGACAGCAGTGAGACAAAACATTTTCTAAGCAAAGATCTAATTAAGGATTAGCAAGACTGATCCTGCTGCACAGTGTAATTAGGAGATTACCACCTGGCATGGATTAGACTCAACAGAAAAATCTCTGCCCTGCTGTATAAAGCATTTCGGGTTTGGGAGTGGAAATGTCTAATCAAAACTTCTTCCCTGGTGTAATGCTGTGTCCTGTGTCAGCCTTGCGCAGCCAAGGCGGTGTGAGGTTCCGATGCCGAGTGAATTGAAACCTGTGTGGTCTCCTGGGTTAGAAGTAGAGAAAGCCCCAGCGGGAGGTGACCACGGCCCCACAGCAGGTGACTGCTGTCCCCCAGGAGGTGAAAGCTGCCCCAACAGGAGGTGACTGTGGTCCCACAGGCTGCTGCCTCATCCCTGCAGAGAGGTGGTTACGGGCCGGCCTGGCATCAAGGGAGGAACCACCTGCATCCAGCCGGGGTCCACAAGATCAAGCCAACCACTGCATCGAATGAGCACAGATAACATTCTGAGAGCCAGCCACAATGGTTACATCCTACCTGCTACTCTAAAGCATTTCTAAAACCATTAACTCAAAGTAAACCGAAGTGCAGCTTTAAGTAGACCAGCAGCAGGACTGGCAGCGTAGAGAGGAACAGGCTGCCCAGAGCAGTGGGGTCACATCCTTGGAGATCTTCAGAAGCTGCCTGGGCATGGGCCTGGGCTCCCTGCTCTGCTTGAGGAGCCAGATGGACCCAGAGGTGCGGTGCTACTTCACCCATGCTGTGATTTGTGATTCATTCTCACCAAATTCAATAGGACACTCCTGGATCAAGCCGCGAGATCAATGCTGTCACTCAGCCACAGTGCTCTGTGTTGTGCCCACAGCTGAAGCTTCTCCACACAACAGCAAAGGGAATGGGGAAGTTCCATGCCCTACTGCAGCTCCCATCCCTTCTCCACATTTCCTTGCCAAGCAATAGAGCTGCGGCAGCAAGGCTGCGGAGCTCCCACAGCATCACCTTCTCTGCTCGTACTGCTTTTTTTCTTTTATTTAGCATAAATTCTACAGCGTAGGATCCACCTGCTCACCGTGCTATACCTGCTGCTTGCTTGCTCACAGCAGTCTAGATTGTAATGCTAACAGTTTTGAATACCTCTATGAACTCCCGACGTACCCTTCAGCACACAGGCAGATAATAAAGCAGCAATCTGCATTTTAGAGCCAACTAAGAATAATAGATTAATGGGTGAATTTATTGTCACCAAAAATATGACGAAATCCCATTGTGGCAAAGACCCACAAGCTCGGCGGAACCAATTTCCTCTTTCTGTTTCTGAAGTTCAAACATCAGTGTAAAGTTTCCGTGCCCGTCACATGTACGTGTCAGGTAACAACAGAAGATCTTGAGTAAATTAAAGGCTCTTTTGCTTTTGGGAGCATTGATTTTAACCAGCTCATTTGTCTTCCTCTTGCTGTGCAGAATTTACAGAAAATAGACAGTCATCAGCACGTCATCTTGTCAGACAGATCTGTCTGGGGATGAACGCCTGTCAGATTCCCTCAGCCTCAGAAGCTGATCGGAGCACTGTCTGTGTCCCAGAAATTTTACTGAGCCTGCCAGCACTCACACCAACCAAATATTCTGGATATTATATTGAGGATGTTCAAACACAATTTTGATTAAACCATCCTCTTTTAAGATATAATCCAGAATTATTTTGCAGTTTTACCTGCAATATTAAAAAAGAAAATTGTGATACACCATAGGCTTGTCTAGTAATGTCAGTTGTCTCCCATTACACTGTATTTTCTTTGGTTGAGATTGTTGCTTCCCTGGGTGCCTCACTCAGCCTTTTGCTGTCTGATAGCTCAATCAAAAAACTGTGTGAAGTTGAAAGTAAAGGAAGATTTTAGACCTAGAAAAAGTAACCTGCTTAATTCTACAGAAGGACCTATCTCTGGGATACTTAATGACTGCGGCACATGGTCAGGAAAAAAGGTAACGCAGTAAATTGGAGCTGTCATTTCACCCCCCATTAAGAGATTAATTAATTTTCCTCTGACAGTGATATCAGTTGAGGCCTTTTTTCACTTTTGGCCTCGTAGAACCATGGGGTGGTTTGTCAGAGGCCTTTTGTTTTTGGAAGATGTTAAAGATCTTATTGCTCATAAAAGATCTGGTTGCTTAGGGGAATTTTAAATGAGAGTCTTCTCATTGTGCTTGGAATTAATTAGCCTGTGGGAGGAAAAATGTCTTGCAGAAGCACAGTATCATTAAAGTTTGAAAAGACCTCTAAGGCCATTGTGTCCAACCATCGACCCATCCCCACCATGCCCACTAACTGTGTCCTTCAGTGTCACATCCACACAGCTCTTGAACACCTCCAGGGACAGTGACTCCACCGCCGCTTCCCTGGGCAGCCTGTGCCAGCACCTCACCACTCTTTCTGGGAAGAAATTTTTTCTAATATCCAACCTGCCTTCTTGTATATCTAAATGAATGCCCTGGGATGATCTGTATCTAAGAGAAAGCCTCCCAGCTGCAAGACAGCCCAACTCCATGTGATAACCTGGTCGTTGCAGTACTGCAGTGGCTTTATGGTTCTCCCAGTGCCCCGAGGGCAACTCAGGCTCAGGAAGGCCCTAAAGGTGCCAGTTTGCTCTGCCCCAGTCCCTGCTCCCAGCTCACCTCTTGGCTTGCTGGATTCCTCCGAAGCATGCAAAGCTGAAACATCCACATTTTGCAGCTGCAGTGATGACGGTCAGTGCCTGCTGTTAACAATTTAAGTGTCTTGACTCCATTTTCAGGAACTGGAGTGAGGTTATCTGGCTGTCCATCCCGTTTTTCCAGCAGATGGCAATAACCCACAGCAGCCGAGCACCAGTGGGATGTGCTGTGGGGCAGCAGTAGGGCTGGGGGGCAAGGCAGGAGAGAGAGAGAGCCCATGAATAATAGATGGCTAAAATCCAGCCAGCCAGCAAGCACGTACACAGGAGAGAGGAAGAGTGCATAATTCATCTGTAATTGCTTTGGGGGGAATTTTAAATAAGGAGAAGAGAGAAGTCACACATTCCCTTTGTTTCTCTTCTAGGTTGTACAGGGCTGGGAGTGTGCTGAAGGCATGGTGAGAGCTGGGGATGTGCCTCCAGGAGCAGAGGGGCAGAACGCTGCTGCTGCCTTGTCCCCGGCTTCTGCATGGCTCCTGGAAGCGCTGCTGAGGAATTCCTGTCCTGTGATTCACTGCTGGTCATCCTGTTCACTTTGCAAACCATCTACATTATGTCAGATTCTTCTTTGTCACAACAAATAGAGACCTATTTACCTGTCCTATGTTTCTCCGGAATAAACAAGGAACCAGGAGGGTACACCACAGGTTGGCTAACCTGTAGCCTATAAATTAGTATTATTTCCTTGGGAATAAAGCGTGCTGGTGTCCTGAAGCAATGATTTTATGTGATAAGCCCATACTCTGTGTAAGTCAGGAACTGAAAATCTCACTGGCGTTACACAGGGCCACACAAACACAGACACGCGGTGCAAGAGCAGAGGGCTGCCTGTGCCAAAATCCCTTCTCTAAAAGCCAAAGCATTCAAGTTCTTTTGGAGGTGACCTGCCCTGGTTTCCTGTTCACTGCGGGAGGTCCAGCAGACCGGTTTATGCTGTAAAACCAGAGGGTTTACAGCCCCTGCAGTTCCACCTGTGCAAGGCTCCTTTGTTTCCTGCTCCTGCACTCAGGGCTGCGGTGGAAGATTCTGGCAATGAGTGCCTCATTCTGTGTGAAAAACAGTCTCTGTTTCTAATTTGCAACATTTCACTGTCACTGAATGTTCCCTTCTTTTTCCTTTTCTTTTGAAAGAGAGCAATTGGAAACTTTTGATCTGCTCTCTTTTGACCACGACGCTATATTTTTTCTTATCACTTTTCTTTGTACAGATCTCTCCCAGAAGGAAAGCATACTAATTTCTTTTGTTTCTCAAAAAGAAGGCATAATAAAGTGGGAAGAATGGGTAATACTGACTCATAAAACAACAGAGCAATCCTGAAACATCTTTATAAGAAAAGCCAGTTCTTCCCTTCTCATGTCTCCCTTGCCATCTTCCAAGAATGAAACTAAATGTGCTGAGAAAGAGAACTGCTTTGGGTGGTGATGTGATTGGGATCCTAACAGCAGCCCAACCAAAAGCACAACAGCTGAATACCTCTCTGTGTTAGAGAATGGTGAGTTTGTGTCATTCACCCACCACCACATCATGGGGCGAGTTTTAACTTCTGCTGCACAAAGATGGGGAAGGGTCCAGAAGGCAAGATGTATGAGGAGCGGCTGAGGGCCCTGGGTTTGCTCAGCCCACAGCAGAGGAGCCGAGGGCAGGCCTCATGGTGGCTGCAGCTCCTCACAGGGAGCAGAGGGGCAGCGCTGAGCTCTGCTCTCTGTGACAGCCACAGGGCCCGAGGGAACGGCATGGAGCTGTGTCAGGGAGGGGCAGGTGGGGGTTTGGGGACGGTTCTGCACCAGAGGATGGTGGGCACGGAACAGGCAAAGCTCTCAGACACTGGGTTTAGGTTTGGGTGGTCCAGTGCAAAGCCAGGAGTTGAACTGGATGATAAGCATGGGTCCTTCCAACTGGACACTAATGTGGGGGAGATGGCAGCTTCTGCTCCATTTGAACCAAACAACAAGCTCTTTGTTTTGCCATGAAAACTCTCATATTTAAATTTGTTTTCACCCAAGCTGGGGTCTATTTTTAATTTTGTTTTCCCCCTTAGTTTTTTGTCTCAGCAGGATGCCTGAGAGCCTTCCTTCCCTTCTCTTTCATTGCAAATGTAATGCTAACAAAGCTCCAGGCCAGAGAACACCTCTCACTTGGCTTTGGAGTATATTCATCCCTAAGGTGCAGCTATTTCATCACCAAGCACACCTTCTAGGTATTCTTTTATCAGCAGGATAATAGATCCCTGCAGCCCTGCTCTCGCTTGCAGGTGCCGCCATGGTGCCGCCTGCCCTTATCTGGGCCCAGCTGATTGCAGCCCTGAGACTCCTCCGCCCATGGTGTCACCACAACCGAAACCAGCACAGCACAGCACGTTCTGGGCCGGGCCAGGCGGGTGCTGCTGGGTTTCCTCCCAGTGCAGGAGAAAATCATGACCTCTGTGTGTAACACAGCAGTCTGAGCTCACATGTTACATGCTGCCAAAGTCACAGCCCGGTAGGCACAATGTTTCCTGACTTTCTAACTGGGGACTGACCTGACTGGAACTGGCTAAAATGTCTGTATTTTGGACGCTGATTCTATTGAATGGGTTTCAGACGAGATACAAACTGAAAAGGTTTATATTCACCATCAACATTTTCACAAAAAGGTTTAGCAATTATTAAGTTGAAACTTGACTTTTCAAGTGCAGAGATGACACCAGCGGGTGGTTTTGACGAGGAGGCACTGGGGAGCAGCTCGATGATGGTGATACAGATCAGGCATTTCCACGAAGGCTTTGGGACGTGCCAGCAGCGAACCGCTGAGGCCGGGGGAAGGCAGTTCAGCAGAGGCTGCGGTGACGATGCGCAGTGCAGGGTCACAGCCGCTCTTTTCTCCCTTTGTTTAGGATGGGGCAATCCTACGGTCAAGCTAATGTCCACCCCAAACACACCAGGGAATCCTTCACATCAGCTTGGGGTGTAAACTGATGATGGCCTGGCCAAAATACTGTAACTTTCCATTCGTTCTAATGACAAATGGGTTTTACTAATAAAAAACATACACAAATAAGGCAGACCCAGCCAATCCCTTTTTATGAGCTTTTTCATGATTTGCTCTCTAGTGAAAAATGTGAGTGACTCACTTCTGGCTGAAGCCAGCTGAGACAACAGAGCGGATGGCAGCACTGACTGCCGTCACCACCAGCACTATTGCTGCACCAGCCTTGGAGCAATGAAATATTTTGTAAGGGTTTCTTTTGCCTTTTCAGTGTAAAACAATTGGGCAAGCAGGAAGAGCAAGGAAAAGCAGCAGAAACACTTGCACAGAAGCAAACATGAGACAAAATGAAATTTTGGATTCCTGAAGATCTCTGTACTTGAAGAAGAAGCAACAGGATTGGAACGGGTTTGTTCCCTGAACTCCAGTGACTCCTCAGGAATGGCTATGATGTGCTGAAATTACTGGGAACTCCGAGCCAACACATAGTTTCCTTCATACCAGCCCACTCAGGGACTTGAAATAACTTTTTTGTCAGAAACAAAATACAGAATTGAAAGAAAGAAACACAGCAAGCCATGGAAATGTCATAACCTTCTACCTAACTCTTTCTGCAGTAGCTATCAGCACAGAAATTTGCTTTCGTCTTCTATGAAATAGAGAATTATATAGACAAGAGCTGATGCAGGGGCTACAACAGAACAAAGGGTCTGGGGGAGGAAGAATAAAAGATGACATCTGTACTGGCAAAGACAATGTGCGCACAGGCACTGGAATGTGCACATTTATTTTGTTAACTTGTCAGAACCATCCGTCCCATGATTTGGCTGGAGGGTCCCACAGATCTTCTGCCACGAGGCTTTTCCCACCAGGCGGTTTGGATGTGAACGTGAGATTGCGAGGAATCAGAGAACTAAGCAGTGTGGCTGTGGGCCCTCCCAGGACAGTCAGCCTCGTTGTGCAAAGTGTATTTATTGCAGAGGTATAGCCACAGCCACAGAGGGCACATGGACATCACGTATCTTCTTCCTTTCACAGAAGCTACCAAGTCTTATTGGTATTTCTCCAAATGGATTCAGTAGCATCTTGAAAAGTGTTACACCTTTCCTGAGTCTGGTGCTCCTTCTGAAGCCATTGAAAATCTCCACTCTCTTGATTGCAGGAAGCTGTTCCTTAGGAAAAAAAAAAAAAAGAAGAAGAAGAAAAAGAAAGAAAGAAAAAAAGAAAAAGAGGCCAATTTGCATCCATTTTGCTTAGACAGAAAATCTTCTGTTGGTGTTTTCCCCTGATATATTTACATAGAGGAATCAAAATCCCTCTTCACCTTTGTTGTGTTCAGTTAAATATGAGAGCATGTAAATGGTTAGTGCCTCCTAAAAGACAGAGAGCATGACTCACCCGTTTCAAGACACCATGCTGAATATGAAAAACATATGTATTATGTATTTTTTATGCTTGCTCCTACAGCCTAGTTCAGTTCTTATTTCTAATTTTGGTTAGAAAGCACCTCCTCATTTCCAGATCACACCTGGCCAAAACCACGTCCCAAAGCCATGACAAGGACCATGTTAACAACACTGCAGGTGGCCCTGTCTGCTTACCAGCACTGACACAGTTTTAGACTCTGAATTGCAAGAATGATCGTTGTTGAGTACCACAGTCACTACCTTTCATTACGGTTTTATCTCAGGAAAGAGATGTTATTAAAGGATTGCCTGTGCCTTTTGTATTATCTTTCTGTTAGTTCAGGCCACTGTGAGACCAGGACACAATGGTTGTGCCTGGCTAAGTCCTAGCTTTGTATTTCTGTGCTTGAGCAAAGGCAGCAGGAAGAAATGCACTTCTTCACCCACTGCTTGCTCTCAAGAGTGTACCAGAGAAGGATTTGGTTCCTTTCCTCATTTTTAATTCCAGGCTGTGACTTGGAGATGCATTTTCATGCTCAGCATAGAAGTGATACCTTGGCACTAGATGCCCAAGTAGATAAAAGCAACAAACAATGTTAGGTCACAGGTAACCACTGAGCCTGCTCATGGCAGGAGCAGACATAAGTGGTCCTTTTGACCAGAACAAATGCTACTTTGTTTGTTAGTAATGCTGATAATCGGATAGTTGATAGACTGCTAATACAAACAGTGGTCATACTGGAATTTTTGTCACAGCTTCCACCAGATTAAACACCACACAATGACCCCGTGGCAGATGAGCAGAGGAAGCACGTGAAGCCCACAGTCTATTCTAACATTATTTTTTAAAAATATCCTGGAAAGACAGAAGAATCTTACACGTTTCTCCCTACATTTTCACAGTAGAAGAAATTACTTTCTCTGAACTGCGAATAGAAGCTCCTCCTTAAGGCAAAGAACATTCCTCTGCAGTGTAACAGCAAAAGAAGTTCTTTCTTTGCTGAACTTCTGAGAAATCTGCCTTCTTTTCCTATATTTCTGACTTTCTTTATTCCCTTTTCAATTGATTTTCCCTATAATACAGTTATATAAATAAAGATGGCTCATCCACGAGCTGAGGCAGGAGATGGGAGTAAATTGACAAGTTCGTGCAAAAAACCCACAGCATCTGCACATTGTTAAAAGTGCTTTTGTAGTTGTTAGAGGGAACAGAAAGGGGAGATTGATTGTATGGACGTGTGTAGGTGGTAGAAGTATTTTTAGCTAGAGGTGAGAGAGTAGAAGCTGTCAGAAAGAGAGTAGGAGCAGAGTAGACAGGAGATGCCCCAGGTGATGTATTTTATAAGAAGCAAGCTGAACTATTTTATAAAACAAATTTGTAAGTAGTATTGGAAGCAAAAAAAAAAAAAAATCCATCATTCCATCTATATTAGAACTGGTTGCTTATTTAAGTAGATTTTTTAAAAATCTAAATTCAGAATGATTTCTCTTCTGCATACTGCCATTGAGGTTACAGTTCCAAACACAGAATGGTGGAAAAATGAATTGAAAATCCGAGGAGAAAGCAGAAAGAGTAACGTGGATATTTGTAGTACCTGCCTGTAGTTGTGAGAAAGCTTTGTGCACTTCCGAAAGAAGGAATCAACGTAGTTCATAATGAGATTAGGCTGTTTGGTGAGGGGGAGGGCAAACAATGAATAAACAACCCAGATTTAAGACTGATCACATTTTAGGCAGCACATTTCTGTTGGTTACTTAACAGCAGTTCAGGCACCGTGAGCAGCAGCATGGCAGCATCCCGTCTCAGATATGCATTTCAAATGAATTAAAACACAACGTTCATCCAGAATTACTGCAACTGAGTCATGCCCAAAAGAATGGGCAGCTGAACTTACAGAGAGTGGAATGAGAAGACTCAGACAAGAAAAATATTGAGATTTTGCCCTTCGAATTTAGTAGACTCAGACTCTCATACTAAAGGCCCTGCTATTTCAGAACTCTCAACCTAAGGAGAATAAGTATTCTTTCCATGTCTAATTCAAACAGCAAAAAATGGTTTTTCCAAGACTGGATTTTCAGAACTATGACACTCTTTTTTCTTTTTTTTTCTGTGGATTTGTGTTTTATTACTGATTGAAAGTATTGGGTCAACCTTTTTCTCCATGACTGTGGCATTAATAATGTCAGTTTCTTAGGCGTCTGCTCCTGCCCTTCTACATGGCCATCCATTTTCACAGAACTTCCAGGAGCTTAACTAACTGCCTTTGAGACAACTCCCTTTTGGCAAACAGTTACATTTGGACGGTGGTATTGAGAGATATAGGGCAGCAGGACAGACAGACACTGACCGCATGCTGGCTTTGCATAAGGAATTGGTTTACAGCTGCAGAAATGGATGTTTTATGTGCAAGTTATGATATAAAAACATTTCAAATGCAAAAGCTATAAATAATAGCCCTGGAGTTTCTGCCACAGTACATAGAACAATTGTATTTGGCAGTTCTTTCAATCTGAAGTTCATGAGGTCACTACATATACAGGATCTTGTCACCTAGCGTGTACAAACAGCCCTCCCCGAGGTGTCAGTGCGACAGCCAGCCCACACTTGCATATGTCTTTGGGAAAGATGAGTCGCAGTGGGAACAGGTTATGACCTCCAGCTCTTCTTATTCCAGCAAATTTATAGAGAAATCCTTCACAGGCAGGATACGTAACACACTAAAACTGGAAGTTGAGCTGGACAGTTTGTGTGCAGTGTTGTGGGGTGGAATCTTTCATGACTGCACTTGGGCAGGGACTCAGAATTACATATCTTCTGGCACCTTCAGCTCTATTATGCACGTTGACATGGTGTGGGACCAGTGGTTCAACGCTGACTCAGAGGGAAGAGTGCCTCGTAGTGAATCACTAATGCCATATCCTGCAGCATTCTGGTGCAGCTTTGGCAGTAAGAAAGGCTAATTACAGTGTGGTTACTGTGACTGATTTTTTAGATGCTTTTATGCATACCTCAGGCATGTCAATAGGTAAAACGTAGTCAGCTTGCTTAGAAACACCCTAGTGCCTGAAGTATATTATTTTCTACCACAAAACTGGGCATGCGAGCAGAATCCTATTGGACAAAAACATCCAGCTGAACACAGCATCCTGAATTACTCTGCGTCTTTTTCACATACATGTTTACACAAATTGAGGCCCAAATGGTTGGATTTTTGGGTGGTCCTGTGTGGAGCTAGGAGCTGGAGTCAATGATCCTTGTGTGCTCCCTCCGACTCAGGATATTCTATGATTCTATCATACTCTGAATGGAAAAGGTGGTTTTTTTTTTTTTTTTTTTTTGTCCTTTTAAGGGTAAATAGTGAACATCTATATTTAAAAAATGTTTCCTTTACTACAGAGACACCAGTCTGCTGCTTTTCTGAGCTCAGTAATGAGCTTGAACAAGGAGGTGTGACAGAGGTTTCAGGCTTACTGCATCAATGGGCCCCACAGAATTCAGTGAGGGTGTTCTACAGAGGGCTCCAAGTTCTTATGTCAAGGGGACACAGACACAAGTGTTCAGGCCAAGATACACAGAAGCAGAGCTTTGAGGTATTTGTCCTGCTTGCCACTCATCCAGCATGTCATCACACATCACCAGATACAAAATACCAAGGAAGTATCATTATTAGAAATGTTATTTTGTACACAACCTGGCCACACGTTCATTTGTAGGTATTTATGCCACTTTTCTCCTTTTCCTTCCCTTTCATACCCCTTTTTTCCCACTTTTTGTGGATTTTACCACCTCCTTCCTTACTCCACGTGCTAAAATACTCAACACGAGGCCAGCGTTAGTCCTGATCGCGTTAGCAGAGTGCAGAGAGCACACACCCCTGCGGGCATTGCTTCAGGCAGCCCGCAGGCTCAGCCGGACACCACCGCTCATTCAGTTCGTGCTCCCAAGGTTCCCTTTGCCACCACGAGGAGCAGGCACTATTTCTTTTGAGGAGAAAGATAAGATTGCCGACAGCTTGACAACGCTGTGAAGGTCACATAGATGCTCCCAGCCGGGATGTTTGGCAGTTTTGTCTGCTATAGTAAGGGATGTCCTCATAACTCTGAAGAAGTGAATTTGCCTGTTGTTTGTTATTTATTTTTGGTCAAGCTGTTCAAGTGTCGCGATTTCTTCACTTGTTCACCGGCACTTGGGTCCCCACTCGCTTTGAGGAAGGGATAAGGATTCCGTGTTCCATCTGTCCTCGCTATAACCGACGGAGAGGGCTCAGCTAATTCACGTTGCTGTCGGACCAGGAAACGACCGTGACCCCGCGGGGCACCGCCGCTTACCCGGCAGCACCGCGGCTCCCCCAGCTCAGACGGCCTCTTCGGCCCCAGCCCCAGCCCCGCCACCTGCGGCGCTCCCGGGCCCGGCCGAACGGCGGCCTCGCGCGCGGAGGGGGGGAGCTCCGCCCCTACCTCCGCTCCGGCCCCGCCCCCGGCACGTGACGCGGGGTGACGCCGCCGTGCCCGGGAGCTGACACTCGACGCAGGGGTCGCGCCGCGAGCGGCGGGGAGGGCAGGGCGCGCGGCCGCCACCGCCACCACCACAGCCACCGCAGCGGGGCCCGCGCCGCCGGGGCAGGTGAGGGGCCGCGAGGCCGCGCCTCTCGGACCGTGAGTGGGGCGGGGGGCAGCGCGGCGCCGGCGGCACTGCGGGCGGCTCCTCTGAGGCGGGCCGAGCACGCGGCCGCGCCCCCTCCCCGGCCCCCGCCGCCATCCCCCGGGCGGGGCGGGCTCGGGGCGGCCGCGCACCTGGGCTCTGCCGGGGGCTGCGCGGCGCCGGGGGCGGCCCGGGCCGAGCGCCTTATGCAACCGCCTCACCTGCGCGGCCGCGCCGCGAACAAAGGGGCCCCGGGCAGCGCCTCTGGAGCCGCCGCCGCGCCCCCCGCCCGCCCCCTCCGCTTCGGGGCTGTGGCTGCCTTTCAATAACTCGGGCGGCGCCGGCGGGGTTGCGGGGCTGTTCGTAGGGGGGAGCGGGGCCGGGGGTGAGCTCCGCGGGACGGGAGCGGCGCGGAGCGGCTCCGCGAGGTGCGCTGACAGTCGCTGGCCGGGCACCGGCCGCCGTGAGTCAGGGAGCAGCGAGCAGCGCTGCGTGGTTACTGATTAAGCCTTTAATTTTTAAGGAAGTCCGAGCTCCGGGAAGCCACTTTACGTTGCAGTAGCAGTGGATTGCTAACCCGAGCAAACAGGGATTAAGCTTGCTTTTAAAAGCTCCTAACTCGCCTGTTCTGTCTGATTTGTTGCTCGCGTTTGCATCTTTGCACCTATTTCCGTACAACTGCTGCACGCACACGCGGTGCCTACGGGCGTCCAGGCACCGGCTCGGCGAGGGCAGCCGCGGCGCGAGGTGGAGGTGTGCTGGGCAGGAGGGGCGGCCCGACACGCTGCTGCTGTGCTGCTGAGCAGGGGCCGTGTGTATGCACTGAGCTGCTGAGAACGCTGCCCCTGGGGGAGCGCTCGTGGAACCTGGCGAGCTGTCGGCCCGAACCAATAAGAAATTATCCCGATTTAGCGCTGGTAATTGAGTTTATTTCTGTAGCAGCACCACAGAAGGCTCCCTGTCAGTAGCGGGTGAAGTTTGATGCTGAAAATGGAAAAAAGACTGCACAAGGCAACTGCTGCTCCTTTGTAGGACATGGGACCAAGGTCACAGGAGAGATCTGAGATCCTCAGCGCTCTGCATTTAATAACTGAGATCTGTTTGTATTATTAAGTAAATAATTTCTGAGCCATGGCGAGTAAGGGATTTTTTTTCCTCAGTCAGAATGTAAACAAAAAAGAGATAAATCCCAAAGACTTTTTTTCTTAATTACCTGGTTATAGGAGATCAGAAGAAAATACTGTGGATGACAAATTGAGGGGAGGTGGGGAACTCCTGTTGTGTACCTCCTGATTTTTATTTCCTATTGATTTATGAGATAATGCTGGAATAGGTAGTGACCATAGCTAATACGGTGTGTATATAGTATGATTATATAGGCTCTTATTCATGGGCCACACTTCTTTCTCTTCTTATTCACATGTGCTTTGGGATCAGCGAGGGCTGGGTGCTTTCACTGGGTGATGCTGTAGGGTTTCAGTTGCACTAGAAAGGCCAGCTGCTGAAGTGGGAAGATACCTAAAGCAAACCACTCCAAGAAGGGCTGAAGCTGCTGTTGCAGTTATTCAGGTTTGATTAGAAAAGATCCCAGTTTGTTTGGAAGTGTGCAAATAGAATTTTGTATTAGTAACAAAGCTAGGCTGAGGCTGGCATGGAGGACTGCTGAGCTTTGCACGTAGCTCCCACCCCGAGGAGGTGTTGGAGGGGTGTGGGCAGCGGGCAGGGTGGGGCTGACCTTAGCAAACAGTGGCTGCTGGGCCCTGTGTGGCCTTTGCTGAGTAAGGGCTGGGAACGGTTCCACTGGGAGCTGGTCCCATCGGAAGCGGAGCCTGGAAGCTCTGTGCCAGGGGATCGAGTGGGAGATCCCTGACCCAGTGCCTCTGTCAGCATGGCTGGGGCTGGGTTGGTGCCGGTCTCTGTGCTGGTAGGCAGCTGGGGTGTGTGTGTGTGTGTTACAGCAAACGTGTTCTGTGTGAGTGTGTTTCCTCGTGGACACGTGGCCCACCTTAAATTAGTCACCCTGGACCATTTGGGTTTCACTTCTAAAAATGTGGTCTGAATCCTTTTTTTTGGTATTCATGAAAACATTTTCCCGTGTTTTTGTTGTCACAGGGGTTCATTCATTGTTATTAATCTGTTAAGGAGACATTCTTAGAATCATAGAATGGCTTGGGCTGGAAGGGACCTTAAAGACCATCAGTTCCATCCCCCTGCCATGGGCAGGGCTGCCTCCCCAGCAGCTCAGGCTGCCCAGGGCCCCATCCAACCTGGCCTTGAGCACCTCCAGGCATGGGGCACCCACAGCTTCTCTGGGCAGCCTGTGCAAGGGCCTCACTTCTTTTTGAGTAAAGAATTTCCTCCTAACATCTAATCTAGATCTCCCCTCTTTTAGTTTAAAGCCTTTCCCTTGTGTCTTGTCACTATCATAAATGTTGATTTCCTTCCTGAATATAAGTTCTCTTCAGGTGCTGGAAGACCACAGTGAGGTTTCTGTGGAGCCTTCTCCAAGCTGAACAAGCCCGACTCCCTCAGCCTCTCTTCCTAGGAGAGGTGCTACAGCCCTCTGATCATCTTTGCGGCCCTCCTCTGGACCCACTCCAACAGCTCCATGTCTTTCTTGTGCTGAGGGCCCCAAACCTGGACACAGTTCTGCAGATGGGGCCTCATAAGTGCAGAGTGGAGGGGAACAGACCCCTCCCTTGCCCTGCATCTTTTGATGCAGCCCCGGGTGCAGTGGGCATTCTGGGCAGCAAGCACACACTGCTGGCTCATGTCCAGCTTTTCATCCACCCAAGCCCCCAAGTCCTTCACAAGGCTGCTCTCAGTGAGTTCTTCTCCCAGTCTGCACGCATACCTGGGTTAGAGCAATCCCAGATATAGCACCTTGCTCTTGCCCTTGTTGAACCTCGTTAGGTTCACATGGGCCCCCTTTTCAATCCTGTTGAGGATTGAATGAAGACTTCATTTAAGGTATTAAAGGTTGCAGATGTCCTCTGTGGAAGTAAATCACTATTTTGTGTCCATCATTCTCCAGTTAGGGTTTCTTAACCTTCGTTTCCAAACTGAGTGTCATCCAGCCTTACCAGTAATAGTAAAACAGAAAGCACAAAGGGGCTACAAGGCCTGACCTGCTGTGTGACTGCAGTTGTTGATTTGTAGCACCAAAGTCACAGGCCCCAATGGCGTTACTGTGCACTCGTGTCCCAGTTACTGCGTGCCCGCTGCCGCTTGGCACTGAGCCTGTGGGAGGACAGCCTGGCTGCTGACCCCTGGGCTGCAGGGGCCACGCCGATAGTTGGCTGCAAACCTAAAGTGTTAATGTTAGCTGAACAGTGAGGAAGGTTTCCCACCTGTGCCATTGGTGTTTTGCTCTGTGGAGGCGGAGGAGCAGAGCCTTGCTTGATCCTGATGATGTGATCTGTTTATACAACTGTCTTAGTGTTCTGGCCTGCCACAGAACGCAACTGGTTTCTTTTTGATCACGTTCAATGTTACCAAATATTTACTATTGACTTCATAATTTTGCAGCTTGGCTGAAAGAAAAAAAAAAATGCCCCTTTTCTCTTAGGGGGAAAGGGCTGAGGTTACAAAACTGTTTTCGTAGCTATTGTATCTTATTTAACTTCTATTTCTTAAAATCCTGTTAACTTTTTAAAGCATAAAATAAAACTTATTTTGAGCATATCTATAGTGAAAAGATATTTAGCATGCATTTTCACTAAATAGTTACATTAAATAGTCAAGAGAATGAAAACGTCAAGCTTTTAAGCACATGGTAGCCCTGTGGGAAGCCATGGCTATGCGTTCTTTTGTTTTACTTCTGTATGGAAGAAGGAAAGGCAGCGCGAGTGGGTTGTCTGCTTAAATTTTCATTTCCAAGGCGGCATACCTCCGTGGTAGCCTGTAACTCAGAGTCGCTTATGTTTTTCTGGTCTGTGACCTTGAAGCTGTGAGAGGGATTGGTATCTGCTCTGGGGAAGTGTTGGGAGGAGTCGGATTTAGTTACAAGGAAGAAAATAACATTTTGTATGGGAGTGGGGAAGGCTGCAGTGTGGGCACGTTTACCTGCTGCTGGAGCAGATGCAGAGCTGCGCTTAAAAATACCTGCTTGTGCTGAACGGCAGGTGGGCTGGTTGTTTTGTGCTGAGACTGTAAACAGCCTCTAATGCTGCAAATGTCAGGGTGCTGTTTTATGGGGGAGAGAATAATAAGGGGGGGGGGGGGGTAAGAAATCCAGCCCAGACAATCTGAGCATTATTTTCTACTCTTTGTGTTCCTCTTGTTGCCAGCTTTGTTTGCATGTGGCACCATCTTTCTTTCTGCCAAGTCCTTTAATAAATTGTAAGCCTGATCTTGTGACTCCATTTAGAGTCTTGTAAACAACTGTGGCTTTAAGGCTACCTGTAGGAAATGTGTCCTGGGTGTAGAAGCGGTCTATGGGAGAAAGAAAGACATGATTTAAACAAGGTGGTTGTTTCTAAGCTTCATAGTTGAACTTTCAGGTGTTGTCTTCAACAGAGTTAAGTGGGAAATATATTATCTTCAAGGATCAGCTTCCAAAATGGTGGAAGGAAAACTGCAGAACTGTTAGGGGTTTTTGCTTCAGCTCTCGGCACAAGTCTCCTTTGTTGTTGTTTCTGCACTTAGTCCCTATTATGGTCTGCATCTGTGTGCCTGCATGGAATTGCATTAGTTCCACTGAGTTGCAGGGTAAACACTGACGATCTCATTGTGAAGTCTCAACTTGCAGAGCAGCAAATCTCTGTTTTTGTCATTCATGAAAGTTTTTTTTTTTACTTATTTGTTAGTCTTCGAGGTTAATACAGCAGCTTGTTACATGGATTCTTCTGTATGCTATTTGAATGTTAGAGATCTCACTCTTATCAGTTCTGATTTTTTTTTTCAAGGTTAAGAAATTGTATTTTCCTTATTCCTTTATTAAGCTGTTTTTATTGTAAGTTGCTAAGACTGGTGCTTACCGACTCACCAGTTGTGATGTTAGGTGATTAAGTAGAGGAGAAACTAACTCATGAATATGGGTACAGTGGTAGTTGGCTAGGGTATTAGGTGCTGTAAGTCTGAATGCTACGTTTTCATATATTCTTGTTTTGAGACCTCTCCTGGAGCACTGTGTCCAGGTGTGGAGTCCTCAGTGCAGGAGAGACATGGACCTGTTAGAGTGCATCCAGGGAAGGGCCACAAAAATGACCCAAGGGACGGAACACCTTCCCTGCAAGGACGGCCTGGGAGAGCTGGGGCTGTGCGAGCTGGGGAAGAGAAGGCTCCAGGGAGACCTGAGAGCAGCCTGTCAGTGTGTAAAGGGGGGCTGTAAGAAAGGAGGGGACACTTAAGCAGGGTCTGCTGTGATAGAACAAGGGAAAATGGCTTCAAACTAAAAGAGGGGATATTTAGATTGGATATAAGGGAGAAGTTGTCTTTTTTTTTAACAATAGCAATAAGGGTAGTGAGGCACTGGAACATGTTGCCCAGAGATGTGGTGGAAGCCCAAGCCTTAGAGACACTGAAGGCCAGGCTGGACAGGGCTGTGAGCACCCAGATATGGCTGTGGATGTCCCTGCTTGTTGCAGAGGAGTTGGGCCAGATGGCCTTTAAAGAGTGATAGAATTGTTTGAGGTGGAGGGGACCGTTAAAGGTTTCTATGATTCTGTATAATACTGTTTTATAGATTATCCTTTTTTGGTTTTGATTCATCATCCTGTCTAATTATTGTTGTTTCCAATGTATTCTTCTAATTTTAACACTTATCAGGTGCATATCGGGTTTTATATGATGTAAATATTGCTAAAAGGTCTTTTAAGAGCAAAGTAAACAAGTGGAATTTAAACCACTAAAGCCAAAGTATCTTGGAAACTTAAAATACTTTTAATGTTGTATTTTGCTAGCAATTTCTAGAAGCAACTCAGAAGTCCTAATGCCTGGCCAGATGCATTAGGCATAAAGCTTGCAGATTGCACAGCTCCCAAGCTCTTGCATCTGGGCGCAGGTCGGCAGGGGCTGTACAATGCATGGGTCCAGGATAGCCAGCCTGTGCTGAGCTGGGATGCAGCACTGGAGGAAGAATGAAGGATTTTGTAAGGAATTCTCAGTGCTTTAAAGCAACTGTTGAACTGAAGGATAACTCAAAGTAAACAAATCCTAATCTTCTCCTTTTAAATATTTTGATTAAAACCAGAATAATGGCACAGTTTCTTAAGAAATTAAGCCTGTATGTAAGCAAGAGAGACTCAGACTAGTCCTCCCACCAAGCCCTCAATGGTAATTAACATTGCTTAGTTGTAGCAACAGCAGGCTTAGTGGGGAACTTGATAGCAAGAGGCTTGTGAGAATATGGGACTTAAATCAGTGATTCTGGTGTTGTGTTCGCTTTGTTTTATTGCTGTGAAGAGTATCTGAAAGTCCTTAATTAATTTATTTGACTGAGGTTGACACAAGTGGAGTTTGCAGCATTATTTTTGACATTATTTTCCTCTGAAGTGCTCTTGGGCAATTACTTCTTTATACAGACATCATTTTCTTTTTGTCCTACAGCTCTGATTATTAACAGGAAACTAACACTTCCGAAGCAGAATGTGGCTAAGTGTTTGCCGGAAGAGGTGAAATTTCTTCGGGTGGAGATGGCTGATAGGAGTGCAAAGATCCTTCCAGGACAGTTGTACATTGAAGTGGAGTATGACTATGAATATGAGGCCAAGGACAAGAAAATTGTGATTAAACAGGGGGAGAAATACATCTTAGTGAAGAAGACTAATGACGATTGGTGGCAAGTGAAAAGGGATGAAAATTCCAAACCCTTCTACGTGCCGGCACAGTATGTGAAAGAAATACCACGGAAAGCACTGATGCCACCTGTTAAGCAGGCAGGCGTGCTGCCAAATAATGCTTTAAAGTTGACACATGGATTACAGAGGTCGACAGAAAATGTGAATAAGTCACCAGAGCTTTCTAGTTTTGGGAAATCTTCTCCAGTTCAAGTGTCTTGCTTAGTTCGAGATGCCAATCAAAATCTGGGACCAAACAATAGCCCTGGTCAAACTCTTGGTTTGAGTCTGGACCTTACTCAGAACAATGGAAAACTTAATGAGTTGCAGTCTCCCAAGATTTCCAATCAGTTTCGAACCATCTCCATGGGTCATTTCCCATGTCCAGAGTTCTTGGAAATAGAGAAGACCAGCTTTTTGCATGAACAATCTTGTGATTCAGCAGGAGAAGGCTCAGAAAAAATTCACCAGGATTCAGAATCTGGAGATGAGCTCAGTAGCAGCTCCACAGAGCAAGCACAGGTAAGCTTAAAAAACAGTTTCTGTAGACTTGTGGGTTTTTTCTTTTTTTTTTTTAATTCTTCCTTCTCCTAATTACCATAATTGTTTGTCTTAAGTTTTATTTTTATTTCCTGATAAACTGAGGTTGTAAGTACCAGTGTCTTGTCTCAACATCAGCTAGAGATGGAAGTCTAAACAGTTGGTGTGAACGGCTCTAATGCTCTCAGAAGTTTGGGGATTATTTCCATTCTCATCATCCTGTGAGTGAGTGTTACAGAAACATTGCCTTGTTGTTCTGAGATAACACTGAGTTTGGGTTATATTGTCTTCTAGAGGAAGGGAGCCTACTGCAGTAACTCACTTCTTGGCTTTTTGAAACCAGAGGAAGATAGTTGTGCTAGTTGTCAGCTGTACTGTGTCTGAATAGATAGATGGAGTGCCAATTGGTCACTCGCTTGCCGCAGTCAGAACTCACTTAAGGGTGGTGCGCAAATGGAAGTTGATGCTAACTTCAGAAATAAAAATCTTCCTACAGAGAGATGTGCTTCAGCACCAGCTTTCTGATAAGACACAATTAAAACAAAGCTGCTTAGCCATTATGAGTGAGTATGGGAAGATCCTAAAGATTGAGTGATTAATGCAGTCATGAACTCATATATGTTTATATCAGTTATTGAAGTAGCCAGAATCAGTAGTTCTTAAATATTGTACTCTATTCTTGACCCCTTTCTTGAAAGTCAGTTTCTATAGTTATGGAACTTCACACCTCTAATATTTGTTATTTTTATAACAGTTTCACTTTCACATATTCTTTTTTTCCTGCAAATAATAAGGAAAAAATGAGATTACTGAATTTAATTTCTTCATTGATAAAAACATTTCTCAATTCATTAATATAAAGGTTGTGATAAAGAAAGTGGAGAAGACCAACAAATATTCACTGTAGCTGATAGAAGCTCCTTAGAACTTGTTAGGATAAAATAATGCTTAGATATTTGCTTCAGAAGCATGTACAGTAGCTCGTCTGCTGTCATATTCGTTGATTTCCGGGTGAATGACAAAATACTAAGGAATATTTTGAAAATATATTTTACTTCAAATAGTTTACCACATATTTATATGGTGCGTTAAGGCAGTCTCCTCTACTGTGGTGTATATGCATTACCTTCTGTAATTAAAGTAGATGAAATTCACTTTACATGGGTGTCTTCTGGCAAACAGTAATAACCATCCAGGCCAGCTGTTCAGTTTCCGTGTGATTTTTTTTGTGGCTATTGATGTGGTGACACATAATCTCTTCATCTTCCACCTCCATCCCACCCTGCAAATGTGCTGCCTCAACACGAAAACCTATTTGTAAGTGTGGACTTCAGCAGGACAGGTATGTACGTATGTGCAGCCTTCACTGAGTTGCGTGGGAGATCTGAAGATGGAGGTTTTCACAATGCTTGAAGTTTCAGATCCTGAAGATGTTAAGTTTCAGCTGTAGGAAAATCATGAAGAGTTTGACTTCTGTCACTGGAGAGCTTGTTGTGATCATTGTCTCGGGCAGCAAGAGAGTGGGTGCTGGATAGGCCTTGGAGTCATCGTATCTTACAGCTGTGAAGTCACTTCATCTTGTGTGGAATCACAGGCTCTTGAAAGACAGAGAAAATTTTTGACATTTAGTAGCCATAGAGATGAAAGCAGTAGTAATGCTGATGTCACTGTTAGCTCAGTATAGATATGAGTGCCAGCCTTCTCTTCTGGAACAGCCCCATGGTTTTTTTTAATAATTCTTTCAATAATGAGCATTGTTTAGTAGAAATCAGCTGTGCAGAAATTAATGGCTCAGAAAGCTGTTTTTATTGCTTTTAGTCTGTAGTGAGAACATCAAGTTCCCAGCTTTTGCACACAAACAGGGTTCTGCTTCCCAAGGCAGCGTGACTGGGGCTCTTCCTTCCCTCTGCTGCTGTGAAATTCAGTTTTATGCTGAGTTACAGTAAATTCTAATCTGCGGGTGTTTTCTTTTTAATTTGTAAGGCTAGAGACTGGATTGGCTTTCATGATAATGTCTTTGTGAGGGGGGATTTTTTTTTCCTTGGGTTCACGAGCTCAAGCTTTCCATCCAGCTGTTGGAATGAGGGATGGCTTAGCTGGAGGTGATGGCAATTACTCGTTGTTAGCCCAACCTTCAGTGTTTTCTCAGTACACTGAGTACAAGTCTATGAGATGCAGAGGAGTTGCTTATAATGAGATTCTTCTGAGAGATAGGTTCCTCATTCTCACAGGATAGTCCTACTTGTCCTTTCCAGCAAAGTGCAGGTTCCGTAGCTGAACAGTCTTCTGCTCAGACGTCTGTGGGCTGTGGAAATGCTGGAAGATCCAGTCTCCTACGTACAGTATAAAGGAAGGATTTCTTGAATGGCTGCAATCTGATAGGAGGTGAAGGATAGAGTGGTGACAATGTGAGCAGAGAAATTTGCTATTGAAGATGTAGGCAAATGATCTCATCAAGAGAAGAAAAAAAAAAAAGGGCAATGGCATGCTCTTGATCCTTTGTACAAAGTAATTCTCGACCCTTTATCCGAAGTATTGGGTATCACTCAGTTTGCTTGTGGGCTTGAGCTGTAGGAAGGCTGGAGGTAATTAGAGAAAGCAGGGCCTGAGAGGAAACATTCCAGCTGCACCAGATTTAAATCTCTGGTGGAGATGGTAAGTGCCAGCAGAACTGGAATTGAATGAAGTCGATCAGGAGGGCACAGATGGAATCACAGGTGTGCTAATGGTGCTTCAGTGAGAGTCAGTGAGATTGCTCAATGAAACTTTAGGACAGTCATATCAAGTGTGATGTCATGGTCCTGGCAGAAGGGCAGAAAATAATCCTTTGAGAGGCCAGCGATGGGAAAGAGGGAAACAGAGAAGAGGACTTTGTAGCAGAGGATGCGCAGTACTTGAGCAATTGAAAGGATTGAGTGATGTGCCTTAGGAGTCCTGAGTAATTCTTCTGAAGCGAGGTGGGGAAAGGAAATGGCCTATCTAAAACATACATATATAGGCACACCTAATTTCTTAGGAACAAAGAGTTGAAGCAAAAGGGGAAGGTGTTTAAAAGTGGTTTTGGAAAGGCTTTTTGGTTAGTGTTTGCAGGTAAATTCTGCTAACAAGTCTTGAGATAAGATGTGCAGACATGGAAGAGGTGGGTGTGTTTAGAGATCGCTTTGAGGATGGTTGGGGTAAGCTTTATATGCAGATGCAACTTGGGGATGAAATAGTTGCAGACAGAAATTAAAATCTGCTTTCAGCCATGCTAATGCATAACCTGCTTGAAAAACTTTCTCCTATGAGAACGAGCGTTAGCGTTACCTTCTCTTCTGTCCTGGGAGACACGGAATATACATGTGCGTGAGCAGAAGATTGGCTTCCACTTAATGTTACTTTGTATGCTCGTTAAAAGTTACTTTTAGTAGCAGGCTGTTTTTAATCATTTATAAATATAGACAGTGACCCATTTGCAAAGACTGTTCTGTCTTTCATCCTCTTTAGTAATTGACTATTGCATAAACTGTCAAGTGCTAAAGGGGATTATTGCTAGGATGGCTGTTTTGCTTTGATTCTAAGTAGTAAAGATCTTGCAAAGAGATCTCTGTTTTACGTCTGCTGCTTCTATGGAAATTGCTGTAACTCTTTAAATTGAATTCGTAAGTTTTTTATGTCTCCATAGGCAGTGTGAGAGTGGATCTTGGCATTCTCAACTACTCTGTCACTTTACTGAAGGGCCAGCAGCACATCAGTAGTGTTAGGCTACTGCACTGGACAGATACTAACCCTCTAAATAGGAGGCTGTTACTGGTTTTGTGGACCGGGTTCAGCTTGCTTTTGTGGTAAGAAGTTTGATGCCTTTTTTTACTTATTCATTGCTTGTGCACATTAAGTAAGTTGCCAGGATGAAGAAAGCATGCCAAAGGTACTCATGGTGAGACTGCACATCCCATCAGATTCACGATGGCATTTATAATGCAGCATTTTGAATTAGCTTTAAGTACCGTCATCTTCATCTCTTCTTAAAATCGGCATTGGTGATTCTGAGTTAGGATATACTGAGCTATACGCGATATAACGAGGTGAAGAACAACTTCTAATGACGAGGAACCAAAAGCTTTGCAAGCAGAGGAATTTTGATAAGTATTAGAACATTTTTTAGTGTTACTCCATTGCAGTAGCTGCTGTTAGAAGTTTGTAACCAGCCTGAAATGTTCTCGTGTTGTAGCAGTAACTCTGAACGTTGTCTGTTAAGACCCCTCAAGGGTCTACGGAAGAAACTGTTTCTTTTTCCTCTCCTATCCTAGTGTGAATTTCTGAGGGCTGTTTGTGAGCAGCTCTGTGTGAATGTTAACGTGCAACAGTTGTAAGTCAGCTAGCAGATAGTTATCCCTCTCTGTCTGCATGAGCAGTTCTGGGTTCAGGTGCTCTGGGATGAGTGGTACCATGTCCCCCTGACACTGCTGACAGCTCTTGTACCCTTCTGAACTTCTCTGCTGCAAATCGGGGCGATCTTCATTAAAAAAAAATAAGATTATAATATTAAAAAAACAAAACAAACCATAGGAAGCAACTATGGAAAAGTCATAGCCTGGGGGACTAGCTGGGTTTAGCTGACTGGCTTACTCAAACAGCAGAGTCTTTGTGGATGGTGTAAGTGAGTAAGTGCTTATATGAAGAAGCAGCACCAGGAAAATGAACTGATGTTTTGTCCGGGTGCTGTCTAAACCTAAAGCATCAGGCAATACCAGGGCCTTGCTGCTTCTCCATTGGCAGCGGTTCTGTCGGTTTTTAGCTTAGGAACTTCCAGACATAGAACAAACTTCAAATTGCTTTGTAATAAACAAACCCTACTTGAGAATGTTTGATCATATCTTGTTCTTGCACATTGCATAACTCTCAGAATAAACAATTGCATTCTGTATATCTTTACCTAGCTGCTATCTAGACAGTTGTTTAATACTGCAGGGCTCATGTATTAAATAAATGTGCTGTTATTTTGTAGAATTCTAAAGAAAATACCACTTGTTTCACAGCAGTGTGACAAAACAGTAGGGAATGTATGACTGGATAGAATAAAATGCAGAACGCTTGTTTTCAGATAGGCAGCTCTCTCTGGAATAGTAGGCATTTGTGCTTGAAAAAGAAAAGTAAAATCTGTGCGTATCTGGTACCCAGGCAGCTGCTATTTCTCTGCCTCTTGGCAGAGGTGTGGGATTTAAAAATGATAGAGAGAAATGGGGTTTGTTCCTACATGGATTTTTATTCTAATACTGAGGGACAATACCCTTAAGCAAAATAATAAGAACGGATGATGAATTTCAAAAGCCTTGTGGTGGTGAGTGATTGGGCAGAATACTGCTAGAATACATTTATCAATTTTGAGTTTGATCTATGTTAGTGTGGCTTCTGAGCTACTTCTGGGGAAAGATCAGAAGGAACTTTTTAGGAGAGGGTATTATGAAAATGATAGGTTAGTGCAAAGAAGCAATCAGAGTAGTGTAGAGAATTTCTGTTATAGGAAATGGAGCAGAACAAAAATGCAGAAGTTTGTAGCTAAATCCATGGTATTTCTGGATCTTATTTACTGCGCAATTTGAAGGCCTCTCTTCCTGAAAATGAGCACTGCTGAAAACAGCATACAGAAGGGCATGAGCAGAAGCATGGAGTTGTTCCCATGCGAAATCCTGACAAAACCTTTTCTCTCTAGGTGTGCATTTAGTACTGAATGCAGAGAACTTCTCGCTTTTGAGTAGGTATTGCTATTAATGCTGAAAGATGATTGAGAAGAAAAGTAACCTTAATTTTGATTATTTTTTTCTTTCACTAGTCTTTATCTGTATGTCTTTTCTGTTGTAAGCTCTATACAGATGAAAGATTGTGTACAATGATGTTCTGAAGATTGGTGTGCATATTCTGAGCCTAAACTTCAATGAATTCTAGTTCTTCTGATAAATAGCTTTGTGAATGAGATCTGAAAGTTAGGGACCTGTCTGAATGGACTGAGCTTGTTGCTGCTGTTGATTTTTGATGTTACATTATCTGGCTTCAGTTACTCTTCGTAAGCAAGGTTCTTGAATAAAATTTTCTGGCACGCCTCATTAATAAATTACGTATGACTTATGAATCTAATAGTTCAATTCTTCCCTTTTTTTAAATGGTTTGCCTGAGGCTTCCGTATGGTCTTCACAGCACCCAGTTAAACTGAGCAGCTTCCCTGTGCTCTCTTTCAAGGCAGTGCTGCAGAGCAGAGTGCTATGCATGTTTCCTGGTGTAGCGGTGTAAGCAGATGCCCTCTTTGCCTTACTTTTGTGGATTACCATTCAGCTGAAGGACTTGGCTGCCTTAGGAGCTGCATGGCTTTATCAATACTAATTGCTGGAATAGCACAGAGAAGGAGTGGTGCTGGCTGAGTCTGCGTTCTGGTGTGTAAATACTGGTGCAGCAGGACCAAAGGCCATGCGTGTTCCTCTGTGGTACCTTGAGTAGCTATAAATAGCCTCATGCAAAGTTTGCAGGTCTGATGGATGAAGGGCACACTTGCCTTTTCGGTGTGGCTAATGGGATGAGACTTCTGCAACAAGTGGAGTAATGTAAAAGAATACCCTAACAAAACACTGATTTAAAAAAAAAAAAAAACTACTCACAGCAAATTTTCTCAGCTGGTTGTTCCATGCATGTAACAGTGTAGTATATAAACTTCTTTTCTAGGCGGCTTGATATATTGTCAGGATGCTGTCCTGCCATGTTGCACGCAGCCCGTGCTGTTCTTTGGTCCCTGTGCTTCTGCCCATGCTGATGCTGCTGGGAGCTCATAACCACCTGCTGCCTGGCCAGCTTCCTGCAGCTGGGCTCTGGCTGGGAGCTGGAGCCTGATGTGCCCTGCGAAGGGCAGCATGGCAGGACTGTGGCACAGCTGTCATGTAGCGTGGTCCTTCGGCCTCTCAACACTCAGCTGCTCGTGCTTGTGCCAGGGGAGGTCCTCAGCAGCCACCCGCTTCGTCCTCTCATCTCTGCCAGCTTGGAGAGCTGTGTTCTTCAGGAGCCCTCTCTGAAAACAGAGGGCATTTACTGTGGGGGAAATAATACTTAGGAGAAACTTTTTCTTGGTATTCGTCTATGTCCCTCTCCCCAGCAGAGACCTGTCTCTGTTCCTTCTCTCCCCAAGCTTTAGAGCACTTGTTCATATCACGGGATGTGGGCTGCGATGTACCGAAGTGGAATATTTTCCTTTAATTTTGTTTTCAGTTCACGTGTGTGTTAAAACTGTGTTGCGTCCCTTGTTCCAAGTTTACAAGTTGCTGTTGCACCATCAATTGAACAAAACTTGAGCATGCGCTTGTGCTCAAGTTTTCTTTCTTTTATGGAGAACCAGAAAAAGCCAAATCCCAAGTGCTCTGCTAAAATCTTTCTTGCTTTGTAAAGCTGTAAAGCCTCGGCAGATTTGGCCCAAACGTAGGGTCTGATGAAACTCTGTTTGGCATGGATGAAGGCTGCAAGACAGGGCCCTCCAGCAGCTGCCAGTCTTTGGCATGCTGTTTGTTAAAACAAATAACAGGAGCATTATGGGGAAAGATGTTACACTGGCGATTTCTTTTTTTTTGCAATTGATTGCAAAAGAGATTTTTTTTCCTCTCCTACCCTTCAGCTAACCCTTTGGTTAAGTCTCCAGTTAACTCTCCCTGTCTTGTTCCTTTCACTGTCCATTTTCTGGTGCTTCCCTTGCCTTCTTGTAACATCGCTTCCTGTAACGAACAGAAAACATTAATGAGGTATTCCCAGTTTTATTCTTTCAGCACTGTATAGTGAGCCAGGCAAGAACTTGTGGACTTCTTTATGGCACGTTGTCTTTTTCCTAGTGGGAGAAAAAGATGCAGGACTTCACATCTTTAGTTCTGCGTACTGGCGTTATATGGACAGTCATAGTAGTGAGGACAGCAAAATCATACCGCTCTTCTCGCTTCCATCAGCTTTCTCTTTACTCTTGCCTGGTTGTGGCTGTGCTTAAAGTATCCAGTTACACTACTGTGGTGTGATGCTGCAGCTCCTAGCCCTGCAGTGCTGGTCTCGTTCTCACCTATCTATCAAGGCTGTTATTAAGTTTCCCTTTGGATTAGAAACTTACCTGCCTCCTCAGTCTCAGAGCAACTGGGTGATAAAGGCGGATGCAGAGGCCAGCTAGAACTAAGAAACGTGGTAGCTCCAGACTTGGCTTATTTGAAAGTCTTTAAAGTTTTAAAGTTGGAACAAAAAAATGGAACATCAACAAGTGTATTTATTCTGAATGCTGAATTACAGAAATAACCATTTTTAAAAACAAAAGAAATTCTTGCTTGTATAAGGAAAATAAAGGGGAAGAAAGAGTACAGAAAAGCGTGGCAGAGTGTTGCATTTCTGCCCCAAATCCAAGTGCCAACAAACTGTCTGCAAGTAGAGCAAAGCAGTCAGAAATACAGTCAAGGGACAAATATGTGTATTTTTAGTTGTTGCGAGGGGAAGAAAGCTGCAACCTGGTTGAGGTTCCCGTGAGAATTTTCCTCCTGTTCTTCATTCTGCTGTAACTGCAGTCTGTTGCTGAGTCCTCAATGGGATTTCAGAGTGGCTTTTAACAGTGCAGTTGTGTGCTTGATTTTAGCACTTAAAAACACCTGGAAATGGTTCTTGGAAATCTCTGAAGCTCTTGAAGTTGCATGCTGTGTGTTGGGTGTATTTATGAAAATATTTGTTGTGTTTTGTATGCTTCTGTGGAATGGAATCAGAATATTAAAACCAGAGAGAGCCCGTTCTCGCTTAATTAAAAATGAGGAATTAAAAAAATACAATCAATGTGGCACAACTTCTCATAGGCTTTTTTTGTGTGATTTTAACAGCGTTTGTTCATCTTGTTGTCTTTTAAGACAGAATTTGAAACTGAAATCTTGATGTGAAATGGTGGGTGCATGTCTTCTCTGTCATGAGACTTGCCTTCCTACTTCATAAACAGAAAAAAGTTCCCCCTGCTGCAACAGCAGATGTTCTTTGTCTTAAGCCTCTCGAATAAATGAGTTTGAGGGGGTTCCAACAGCCCCAACAAAACTGCAGTTTCAGTTGTGTGCTGGAGCAAATATGTTGTGTAGGCAGCGCCTGCTGAATTTAGGAGGGTTGTGGCACTCTGTCTTAAATCAGCTCTTCATTCATAGTTTCCCTTCCTTCCCCCCCTCTTCCTGATGAATGCTTCTATATGTGGGGTTTTTATGGTTTACTGAGAACTTCATTTCTGCACACGTCAAAATGAGAAGTATTTTTCCCAGTCGGAGAGGGTTTTAAGCAGAAAACACATCTAAAACCTGTTTCAATGCCAAACATTCTTGCCATCGTTTGCTTTTTTGCCTTAAAGTTTGCTTCACGTGGGCTGATAGGTGTTCCTCTCATAAGTACTCCTCGGCACTGCAGATGGCAAATGTCATTCAGTGCTAAGCTCCCTTGAAAGTTAAATTGCAATCTCTGCTCTTAGTTGCATGGTGATTTTTGTCTTGTACCATCTAAAATTTTGCTGTCTGTCATGGAACCCACTAATTGCACTCAGTGTTACCCAGTAAAAGTGTGAGAGATTGTTGTGTAAGAACGCAGGTTTGGGAAAGGATGATCCAGTACAGGGACTGGCATAAGGCGAGTGGTGCTTAAAGACCGAGTCCAGCCTGTTTGCTGTTGGTTGGAACCTGCTAGTAAAAATGAATTTTAATGTTTAAATACAGAAATATGATGTGTTTAAGGGGGAGCTTAGCATCTAATTCTAAATTAATATTTATAATGGCATGAAAAATTAAACATTAGTTGAAATACTGTTTACATGTGTGAAAAATGAAGTGTGTGTGTGTGTAAATACGAGCCTGTGTGCTTCAGTGGTGCTTGGCAGAAGGTGTTTGTGGGGAGAGAAGCCGATGGAAACAGGCAGTCACAAAGGTGTCCAGCAACTTCATGTTCCCAAATCTTCTCAAGCAGAGAACTCTTCTTACACTAACTAGTTGTATTAACCCACTCAATGAAGTCATGCTTTCTAGTAGTGATGTGAATGTGTTGTGTATGTTTTTTCAATATGGTATTTACAACATTGCTGCTCCTAGACCTATCTTGTTATGTGCCAGAGAGGCCAAAGCCTCTGTGCTGCCTTGGCTGAAGGCAGCAGGAAACATTATTTTTGCTCCTAGATGAGTTGATAGGCCAGTGTGAAGTATGCACAGGTGTTCTTGGCAGAAGTGAGCAATCTAAAGCCTTCCTCTGACTCTTGTACCACAGAGAAATGCAGGAGGGGTGGTGGCTGCAAGGTCCCCCTGCGTCAACAGAGCAGCCTCACTGCAGCTTTCGTTAGGACTGCTGTGCTGTCATTGTGCTGGATTTGTCCATCCTCCAGTCCTTTGATTTCAATGGCATTCTGTTGCTACAACTGTTAATGCTGATGCCAGCGACTGAATTGCAATTCGATCTCCGTGATTGGATCTCATTAAGAATTCCTTACCAGATAGAGCTGACCACCCTCTTGTGAAGATGGAGGACTTTGGAGCAGTGCTGATCTAAAGCACGCTCAGGTTTTTAACGTTTCCAAACAAGCCGTATATTGTAATAAAGCTGCTGTTGAATATGACCGAGCAGCAAGCCACGTGTTATGGAATGACAGCAGTGTTCTGGCTTTCTGGCTCACCAGCACACAGCACCGCTGCTGCTTTTGCACACCCACTTGCACCCTGGATGGAGCCGTGGCCTCTCACAGTGCCTGGGGTGGGGTTTGCCTTTCTAGGGGAGTTCCATGGAAATACTGAAAATGTCTCTAGAAAACAGCACTGAAGTCAATGGCAAAGTATTATTGTGAAAACTTTTACAGTAGTTTTATATTCAGTAGTTTTAAATACATTGAAGAGCTTGTTTTTCTGTCTGCCTTAATTGATGGCAAATTTTCAGTTTTCTAGACGTGCTAATGCTGTGAATGACACTCGTGATGCTCTGCTTTAGATGAATTTTCCAATGTGTGATGACCTTGGGAAGGTGCATCCCTTACTGGTGTCTATAGGAGAGAACTACCGTGCCCTTTACACTGCCTTCTGTTTTTCTTGGAGACTCCCAGAAAGCTCAGCCTTCATTTAACCTGTTCTCTGCAACTGGGCAGCTGCTTTCTGTCAGCTTTCAAGAAAAGTTGTACGTGCTGAGCTTTGTTGTACGTATAGATTGGATTGCATGCCATCCTTAACAGCATTTTTCCTCGTAGCTTGGCAGACAGTGCTGCAGCACTCTGTTACCCTTATGCTTTCCATGGGAACGTTCTGCCTATGCCACTGTTGAGCATGGGGCTGCCATTTGCTCACCTGGGGGAGGGCCACGTTTGCTGCCCATCGCTTAATCAGCATGAAGCTGTTAGCAAATTCTTCCTATCTCAGCTATAATGCAGTGCTAATAGGTTTGTATTATTGCGTGGTCCAGTCAAAAGTCTGGAATGTTTTAGTAATGTGAAATAGCAACAACATGCCACTTAATGACTTCTGACAGCATTTTCTGAACTCCCTCACTTAATGCATGAAATGAGTTTTTTGTACTCTTGGTATACAAAATGCTGATAGAACTTTTCCTAAGAAAAGATACAAGTTACTAAGTAAAAACTTTCTATGTAACTTACAATGTATTGCATAGCTTCTTGGCAACAAAAAACTATGTATAATTAGTTCATTTTAAAGCAGTCTCTTAATTTTGACCAGGTTTTGTCTGAAGATGTTATAAATTCTGGGGTTTCTTTTTTTCAGTTGAGCTCCCTCCCATCCCCAGTATTTTAGGGAGCTCTCTGTAAGCTGGGGTGTGCAGTGCATAGGACTGGGGTTGCCTTTTCCACCCCCATCATCAGCAATTTCAGAGAGGGCTGGGGCCACTTGTCTTGATCTGTCTTTGTCTTTTGCCTCTGCTCTGCCTTTTGCTGTTGAGACTGCATTCATTTTTAGGTTGGGTGGCGGTTCAGTCCTGGCTTCCTCTTACTGATCGATCAGAATGGATCTCTGACATCTAGAGACGAGGACCAGTTTTTGGTTCTAGTTGTCAACAGTGGAAAAACTGTTACGTCAGACAGCCAATTTAATTATGTTGGTTTATTTTGCTTCTTTTAATAATTTGTGAAATCGATCGCTTGTAATCATGGCAGAAACTGGAAAGGCCACGTTTTTCCCCACCCTTGCCAGCTTAGTACTGGATATGCACCGTGACTCCTGTGTTGTGGTCAGAAGCGTGGCAAGGAATGAAGCTTCTGATTTTTATTGCAAGATCTGCTTTGTTTACAGCTACATTAACCCATTTATGTCTTCAGTTGGAGTCTTATCTAGCTTCTGGAGTCAGACATTGAGAGTTCTACAATCTGAATCCTGCACTGCAGTTCCCCAGTGTGAATGCAGTACCAGAAGTGGGAGGACAAAGTGCCAACTTTCTGATCCACGCGTCAGTAACAGACCTGCTGGATTGATCCAGCTGGCACAGCAGGACTTCAGAGATGGAGCTTTTACTAGAAATATCAAAATATCTGTGGGTTTTTAATTTTTTTCCTTTGCTTTAGTATTTCTGGCTGGCTGTCTCTCTTTGTTACTGATTTTCTTAAGATATCTTTTATTGTATGAAAGCTCTGCTTGGGAAGGACTTGCTGACAGGAGGATTTGTTAAAACATTTAGCTATGAATAGTTGCTGATACTTGTATGAGGAAATGAAATCAGCACAGAAAGATACAAATTTCAAAAACATTATTCTGCTTTTGTGTGCTGATACTCAACGGTTTGCTTCTGTGATGAACAAGTAGTTCCAAGACTTTACATGAGAAAGTTCAGCGTAGGGGAAAAAAAACCTTAGGTAGTAGGCTTTTTTATTTTCTTTGAGTTATTAAATAACTCAAGATAGCAGTCAGTAATGCTTGTATTAACTTCATAGTCTGATTTCTCACTAATGTTGTACAGATAGTCACAGTGAAACAATATATTTTTGTTGACTATATTAATTGTACGTCTAATCTATTTTCACCTCCATATACCCTTTAAAATAGTGCTTAAAAAAAAAAAGTGTGTAGAGATATTCTATGAGAAACTTAGCTGACATTGAGCTTTTGAACTTCCGTTTCAGTTTTCTTCCTAGCATACAGTTGGAAATACTGAAGTGGAGCTGTTTCCTGTTACAGTAGATCTGAGGAGTAGAAAATCAGCATTTAGATTTGATTGCTGAGAACTCAATGAGATGCTAATTCTCAAAGCACTTCATTTTAAAAAAGGCATTAGCTTTTTTGTGGAGTGGGCCTGTAGTGTCTTGATTCTCGTGGTGCTTGACCACCGAACCGTGTGGCTGCATATTCACGAGCTGTCATACTAGCGTACTGTTCTCAGTGTTTGTTTTGGTCATGAAGTTTAGCTGAATGTTAAGGTTAGAGGAGTAGACAGATGTGTTATTCTTGGAGTATTTCAGCATATGCCTTCGTATTCTCAAAAAGTAAATGTCTAGACTGTGGCACTGCCTTGTCCCCTTGCCGGTTGCTGTAGCTAGGATGCTATAGACATGCTACAGGCTGTACGCGCTGATGCTGTTTTGTGGTTCTTTCTTGATTACCGTAGTATACAATTTTCAAACCCGTTTATCTTAATGGATGTATTAAAATTATATTGGAACTGGAAAAATATGACTAACTGCTTCTGAAAAGATAAATATTTGAGACTAGGCTCCCCTGCACTCTAAAAACCCCAAGTTCACGTAGTTTGCAAGACCTCTATTTGTATTACAAATAAGCAAATGATGAAACAAGTTGTGTTTTGTAACATCTTGAGGAAGAACAGCCACTTGAAGCTTCCTGTCAGCGCTGCAGCTGTGAGAGCCAGCGGAGGGGAAATAAGATGCTGCAGGTCTCAGGGAAGCTCCTGGTCATGAAATGGGTGGTTTGGCCATCTAACTTCTAAGATTTTTTTTTTACTAATTGTATCTGAGGATTGTCTTACAACCTCTATATCTGGTGGCTGCGAAGTGATAATTTGTAGTTACTGACGAGTAACTTGAGCTTCCAGTTGTCTGGCATATTACAGGATATCAGTATAGGTGACTAAAATTCCATGCTAAAAAGCTTTCTAATATATGTGATTGTAGTGCCTTTGTGATCGTTGTAGAACACAGAGGTGTCTTTGTCCATGGGTGAGCTCTACCTGCTCTGAAAAACCTACCTATCAATTCCGAAGTACAGTGTTGTGTTTATTTTCCTGTTTGCTTTGTTTTGCTATCATCTTACTCATTTTTTTTTTGTTAAACACCTTGGTGAACAGAACAGGAACCACTGCAGAGTTGGTGTGACTGATGGAGCAGATGTTGTTATTTGTCTGAAATTTGAGCAGCCTGGTTCTCCAGAACTGTGCTCTGTAGCCTCACGTAATGGCCAGAGTCATCAGCCTGACCAGACCCAGTGGGAGCTTGTTCCTCTACCAGTGGAAGTCTTGCTACAAGCTGAAGAAAATTGTCTTCTGCTTAAGAAAAAAATATATATATATGTATCCCCTTTCCCTATGGATATTTCCAAATGCTTTGAAACTCTTCTGGGTTATAAACTATTTTAGGTATAGATATACTCCGGAGGTTTGGAGAAGAGATGAAAATATAGCAACTTTTCTTGTTTAGATTGATGAAGATGTTCCCAGCATACCTGACCCAGTGTTTTTTTTTTTTTTTTTACTAATATTAGTAACAGGAGTTTTGTTAATTTTACAAGAATGACTATATAAACATTGTGGTTTCTTTTTTTTTCTTAAATATAAAAAGTTGACAAACACAGCAGTTGGCATAGCTAAGAACATGGAATCACAGAATGGTTTGGATTGGAAGGGACCTTAAAGACCATCACTTCTGTCCCCATGCCGTGGGCTGTTTCCCACCCAGCGGCTCAGGCTGCCCAGCGTCCCGTCCAACCCGGCCTTGAGCACCTCCTTCAGCTACCTTGTACCCATGTCCTTGGGCAGGAGCAATCAGCAGAGGGGTGACTGACTGCCAGGCTGGTTCCTGCCCCCATCGCGCTGTGGGGCATGTGGGCACCGGCCCCTGGGCTGGGAGGGGCTCGCTCCGGGTAGCGGTGAGCCGGCCAGCTGGCCTGGCTCTGTCTGGAACCCTACTTGCTAGTCTCTTATTTTCTGATTATAAATTAATTGGGTTTTTTCTTGTTTTCTAAACTTTAAAGTGTTGGCTGAGCCCTCTGAGCTGTGTACTGTGTTAATCTGGTGACACGAACTGAATTAGCAAAAGTATTTGCTGAGCTTTCGGTATAAGCAGAAGTGTCAGTGTAGCTTCTGCCTTTGTGCACAAAGGAAATTCTTCTTGTGCGTGCACGGGGAGTTAGGGTAACTCACTCATTTAAAGCAGCAAATTACTTTTCTCGTGGCTTCTCTTTCTGTTAAGATGAGCAAACAAACCAGTTTTTAAAAAGGAAAAAAGGACAGAAACCTTTTTTTCTTTATTCTGATGTGTTTAAAAGGACACCTGAAAAATTTGCCTGCAAATGGAAGTGTGGAGGTAGTCAGGACTTTGCATATACAATGTACAGAATTGAGAACAGTTGTACCCTAAGATTCTCTGTTTTATGTTACAGTGTGGCTTAATTACTTGATGTAGAGGATTCGTCATAACTTTTCCAGACTTTGGGTGTGTAACTTGATTTTTAGGTTTGTAGAGATACAGACCTAGCATGGCATTATGTAAAATGTGGCATGTCACCATATATCTGAAACTGTATAGTTCTGCAAAACACTCAGAGCGTGCTGCTTGGACATTGCTCTCAGCTAATACATTGTGCAGTACTCAAACTTGTTCCTCCAGTTTTTGATGTGATTGTCAATGGAAATTAACGCAAGTACCCACAGTAGCTGTTTTTTGAAGTGACTTCCTCCATTCCTGCCCAAGTGGGATGCTGCCCAAGTCACCTGCCCGCTGGGGAGCTGGGAGCAGCAGCTGTGTGAAGCCAGGCAGGAGGCAGCTGCCTGCTTGTTCAGGAAGGGATCAAGCCTGCTGCTTACCCAACAGAATATACTCTTGTTAGTATATTAGGAAGGTAAGCCAACGGATTTATCCTAGTGTCTGATTTCATACTGTACTGCGTTTGCTTTCTAGACTGGTTAGCTGTGTTTCGAAGAGGGTTTTGCTTTCTTTATACCATTAAGTGTACTGATACCACAGCATTTTTCATGCTGTTTGAAAACTGGTGGTGTCCTGCAGCTGTGTGTGTTATTTAAAACCTTATAGATGCTGCAGTTCATAAGCTCAAAAAGATATTTTGAAATTATTCCAACACCTAACAAAGAAATACTAGCTTAACAAGTGCTTGCAGAATTTGCTGCTACAAGCAACATTCTCTGAAGTAGTTTCACACAAGCGAAATCTGCTGCAAAAGCAGTGTAAAAGGCCAACAGCTGTAAATAAATTGTGTGGGAGTTCTGCATTTTCTTGTAAAGCCTTTGGAAATGAATGCTCTTTTTGAAGAACACAGTTTTGATGACTGCTGTGTTCTAGAACAGTGTCTTGCAGATTGTTCATTTAAAAAAGAAGTTGATAACCACGTCATTAATAAATACATATAAGAAAACTTGAATGCCTCTGGCTTTTTCTTTCTCTTAAAAATAGTAAGATATGATTCATTTGAACAAGAAGCCTGTTCTTTGGTATCCTGTGTGGTATTAGATTTCTCTGTGTGTTTGTCAAGTGGTACTTGAGTGATCTTTCAGCCTTTCTGAGCATGCCCATTAATACAACTTCAGTAGCTCGGGCACCTTACCAGAGGTGATGTTTACTTTCCCATCTGCCCTTTCTGAGGGTATGCAGCTTTACGCTGCTTTGTGTAAGCATCGAACCCTCAAAAGTACACTTAAATGCTGCGGGATCTGTACTTCTGAAAAATGTAAACTGTGGGAAGTATTGCTATTCAACGTAAAATGACGTAAACTAATGGAAACATTTTTTTGACCTTTAAGCTGCCGTGAGTTCAAATAACACCATTCCAGCCCCCATTTATACTTCACAGGAGGAAACTCTTTAGAGGTGCTGCGGTACTGCAATGGTGACAGCATAGAAGTCGTCCAGGGAAGCTGATAATCTGTAAACTTTGACCTCTATAAAGCAAATAAGATATAGGGCTATACATTAAATTCATTAAACAGAATAGTAAATGGCTTGTGAAGGGAGAACTTTCCAGTATTCCTGAATCCATTGTTTAGAGATTGTTCTACTGTGGCAATTGCTTTGCTGCAGCACTTGTGAACGTGAGCTCTTGTGATCCTGCCCTGCTGAAAAAGCAGTAGCTGTCAGCATGGTACACACCAGTGTTCTGCTGGAGTTAGGTTTCTGTGCTGTTCTCTTAGTGTGATTCGATTTTACAGAAAATGATCCTCAGGAGACATCACAAATGGTTCCCAGCAGCTTTGTTCCTCACAAACCAGCTTTCAGCCTTGCACTTCAGGTTCCCCAGAGGTCAGGAATTGGCAGCAGTTAAACTAAAGCAGAATACATTTTGTGTTTCTGTTAGAGTTGTTGAAACATCCTTCCTAGGGAACCAACTTTGTCACTTTTATGAAACTTGGAAGAAAAATAAATGTGTAAAGTTACCGCTGCATGACACGTCCAGGTTGTTGAAGATGCTGAACTTTGGAAATATGTTATAGATACTACATTATGTCTGTTGAAAGTTTGTTATGGTGGATGGACAGAATAAAAAAAAGAAAAAGAAAGCACCTCCCCCTGCTGCAGAGAGAGAAAGTTACTGGCTGACTCTGTAACACATTACATTTCCCAGCTCTGTCTTAATTGGTGTAAACTTTCTCTGTAAGCGTGTGTGAAGTGTTTTGTATGGTATTTAAATTTCCTACTATAGGAGAAGCAGCTTTGTCTGTAGCCTGGGACAAAAGCTTTCTTATTAAAGGGACAAGCTACATTGTGCAAGTGGCAGAGAACAAGTACGGTAAACACTGTCATCTTTGTCCGTATTATACAAAGGATCCCATTGTAAAATCCTATTTCCGTTTTTTATAAAATATTTGACATCACTGTCGCATCCTTTGGTCAATTATATACTGTCTTTTCTTGCTATGGAATTCGTAAGCTTACATATGCTCGTCTCAGTGAGGAACACACGAGTGCTATAGAAATGCGAATGATAACTGCGTACAATGTAAAGGGAGAGCAGGAGTGGGAAGGTTTTCCACCAGTTTGCTGTGATCGGCCAATGATGACGGATGGGCTGGGAGCAGCCGAGCGCTGTCAGCAGCAGCCAGAGTCGTGCTGGAGCTGCCCTGCTGCAGAGGCTCTGTGCTTCTGCTCCCAGCGGGGTGTGAGTGTGCTGGGCATGGGCCTCCTGGCTGCCTGTGCCGCAGCGCTTTTGCAGTACAATTTAATGAGAAAAAAAATGAAGCTGTTATTCTGGGCTACCAAGTGAAGGGAATGTATGTATTTGGATATTAGTCAAATAATGCACAAATAATCCTTATCAAGTGTGAGATATATATATATAAATTTTATTTTCTATTTACTGCTGTTCTCAGAGTGTTGGAGTTTTTTTTGCTGAAAGGCATTATGATATCACTGGATAAAGAATTTGGGAAAAACATATATTTCAAATGGCTTAAATAACAGATGTCTTTTTGGCAGAGCATGATGGCCTGTGCTCTAAGATGCTTTATTTCCTAATCTAGTTTTGTACATAGATGTTTATATTAAAATACAAAAGTTGATCAAAAATGTAACAAGGAAAAATAAATGACATGCTTTATTATTATCAATTTGTTGGGATGTTATTGTCCAGCCATTTGTTAAAAAAAAAAAAAAAAAAAGTACTTCCTTGAGAGTGCCCCAAGCACTGTAAGTGGGATGCTTTAAACATTTAACTATTGATTGGCCTTTAATTACCAAATATATTTGAGAAATTTCTACAGGATGTTTTTAATTCTATATTGCTTCACTAAGTCTTTTATTTTTTATCACTTTATAATGATAAATCAGTGGGAGAACTTCAATACTGTTAAATGATATTTGCACTACTGTGGCTTGCTGAAAATCCATGGTCAGGTATTAACAGGCCTGTAATATTTTTTCTTTCTATGCATATCGTAGGCTTACAGTCTAAGGTATTACACAGTTAAATATTTAGCCAGGGGAAGTCAGCGCACACAGAATTGTTTGGGTTCCTGTTTTAACTTTGCTATTTAAATGAGTTTATCTTTACCTGTGAAATAGGAACTTGCTGAAAATCTCCCTCATGTAACACCTAACAATACAGGAAGTTTTGGATGTGCCCAAACGTGTTAGGAAGAAAGTAGGATTCCGAGCGTGTTTGTAGAAACCCGGGCCTTGAGCAGGAAGAGGAAGGAGGAGATAAGCTGGTGATTCCAGTTGAAGCTGTCACTTCTTGAAAATGAAAATGTAGAGGTTCTGAGATTTCTTTTATGTCATTCTTGTGGAATAAAGCTGGTATTGAAGTCTCAGGCCTTACTAAAAGGACAGTGGCAATTCCTTGGCAAGAAGCTCGGTTGTTGAGGGAACTGGGATTCTTCGTTCTCCCTCCGCTGCTCTTACATATGAGTATGGGTGATCTGCTGAGTGTAATCTAGTGCATTATGATAAGGTTTATGTGATCTTTTTTGTCTCTTTAACGGTGAATTTTAGCAATCTGAATGCTGATACTGAAATGGAGGCTCTTAATTTCAAGGTTGTAGCATTCAGAAGAGCTGTGAACAGAAGCAGGACAAAGCAATCATTTGTAATGGAGGGAAAATTGCGTATGACTTGTTCTGGAAGCAGTTATGCTCTAAAAGCTTTTGTCTTGGATTTGAGTGCTGTAAAAGGTGACTGTCAGATTCAGGGTATTTTTTTCATCTCTGAACTGCTCGCATCCTTGATACAGTCTGTTCTCATTGCTTTTAAAACAAACAATACCAAAACCCACAACATATTTTTAGCGGATAGGAAGAGATCTGTTGCCCTTGCTTCTACCAGAACTGCAGTCTTAGACTGCTGCAGTGCATTGAACCTCTTTGTTTGCTTTAATATTGAATGCTTGAACAAATATTGCCATCTGAAGAAAGCCATTTGTTTAAAGTAACTTTAAAACCAAAGGTATTCTCTGAGAAGCTCCTATGCATTTTGATAATGAAAAAGTACCTTGTGCAGTGTAGTAAGATTGCTTTCCACTGCACTGAGTTCAAGTATGTGTTCAGAGGCCTGATCGCATAGCTGGCATTTGAAAATATTGACTGCTCATTCATGAACGATTAAGAAGTTGATTTATTTCAAGGCATGTGTCTGATTCCTACTGTGCCAGTGTAATAACTAAGTTCCAAAAAAGCCACGCGTCCTGTCTGTTTTTGAAGAACGTTTTGAGTTGATCCTGGAGACTTTGTCCTGCATGAAGTCTTCATTATCAATTTGCACGGACTTCATCTGCAGATACTGCAACTCTACTGAATTAAATACAGCAGACCTTGAATGTGTTAAACTGTCGAGCATTACTGAGTTCAGAGAGAGGTCCTTGTATTCATAAGGTTGTCACTGTGCTTACAGGACTGTGTGATTTTCTCTCACATTGTGGCATTGCAGAAGTACTTCTCCTTTCTCAGTTTTCCTTGTCGCTCTCTACCTAGCAAGGGTTCTTAGCTGCTTTTACTTGGAGAAAGTAGCAGGAAGAAGCTTGAAATCATACCAAGAGACAGATGAAGCTTGAAATGTTTTAAGGCACCTTATATGTACGTGCGTGTGCATGCTGAAGGACGTGTTTTACATATTTTCTCACTATCAGAGTTGCAAGAACAAGTAGTCTCTTTCAGTAGATTTAATTCTGCCTGTATGAGCATTAGGAGTTCTTTAGGGCAAAAAAAGAGTCAAGGAGGAAAGTTCTAACTGGAAGTCCACATGTATGTACAGAAATGTTTGGTTTTTGGCAAACTTGTCTATGTCTGGATTTGGGAAAACAGCCATGGAAGTTGTTGTAAATGATTTTGATCTAGGTAATGCTTTATCTACTTCTATTTACATGTTAGCAATGAGTTTAGTAAATGAAAGGAGCACAGTTAAATTATTTAAACGTGCTTTTTGACTTGAAACTAGTGAGGGTTTTTGCAGAGCACAGACGTGAACTGGCGGCAGTCACCTTCATCACAATGGCAAGGGTGTGGGCGGCCTGGGAGCTCTGCAGGGCCACCTGGTGGGAGCTGCCCAGGGGAGGGACAGGCCTTCCTGCTGGCATCCGCGGGGCAGTGCACAGAGGTCGCTTCAGGGAACATCGGGCTTTTACAAGTTGCTTTATCAATAAACAAGAAATTCTTACCAGGTGAAATTAGCATTGGTAACATTGGGTGCTGTTGAACTCAGCAGTGCCGACAGCAGCGCACCTCGTTGCGTGCCCTGAGGTATGGGGAAGTGCTGCTGCGTGCGGCGTGGTTGTTCAGGGCGGTTCCTGATAAGAATGTCAGATCCCCATAGTCACACTTAAAAGCTAAGCTGCGTGCTGAAGGTAGATTTATGGGTTTGCATTTTTCATGCTTTGCTGAAAACAATAACTTAGAGGGCATCTTTTAAATCTTGTAATTCTACCAAAAAGGTCTCTCAGGGAGAGTGGCAGGGAACGAAGGTGACTGGCTGGAAGGGTAGTTAGCTGCCTTGTGTGCTGTTCTGGGTAGAAATTCTGACTTCTCCACTTGTAAACCAGAAATTTAAGTTTAGAAATATTAGGCAGTCAGAAGAAAAACACATACTTTCATTACACAATTAGTGTATGAAACATAATTGATGTGTTGTTTGAGCTGTGTGGTGGCACACTGAGCCTGAGCTTCCAATATCATTCTAGTGTAATGTGGGTCCTGCAGCTTCATCCAGAGTTGTTCTAGTTACAGTGCTGAAATTAATTCTTCTAGTCTTTCATGGAAGCAAAAGTCAAGGAGTGTTGTGCAAGGCCGAGGCCTGCACGGCAGCAGGCAGGGCACTTCAGGGTGCCACTGCCCTGAGGGGAGGCAGAGCCAGCGGCTCTGTGTGCTGCTGCCTGGGCCTGCTGCTGCTGCTTCACATGGGCTGGCAGTGCAAGTTGCAGGGGATTGGGCACGCTGCTCCCCGGGTCTGCCAGGACGCAGGTGGAGGGACAGTTCGGAGCAAGAGGGCCTGGTGGGGGCTGGGGCACTGTCTCTTTGGGAGCTGACCAGTCACTCTCAGCATTTGGTGGAGTCAAGGGACGTTCCTGAGAGTACTTATGGCTGTGCTCCTTGTGCTATTAATGTCCTCAAGAAACAGAACTTTACCAAATCCAGCTGTTCCGCCCACACCCCCTTAAAAAGGACAGACTTGGGTAGTAGAAAAATAGTGTTTTCATAAAGTTTTGTAGTAGTTTTCTTTCCTTTGAAGTGATGGAGGAGATGCTAAGTGCTTTCGGCTGATTTTGCAAGTGCTGCAGATACCCTTTTTTCCCTAAGCTTGCTGTATATTCCTGTTAAGCACACTGTAGTTGCTGTATCTAGTAAGTTGTCTTTTCACTTTTAAAGACTCACAAAACAGGTCTGTGCTTGTTTTAATCTCATTAAGTTCCTCTCTAGCTATTTCCCCTTCTGGTTGTGGATATTGCCCATATTTGGTTCCAGCTGTGGTGCAAGCAGTTTATATCTGATGGTGTGGTACAATATCCTGTCTTGCCTGAGCAAACCCCAATAATTTATGATTAGATGTGGCCATGATTAGCAGTCTAAGATTTTAGTGTTTAAAAGCACATCATAAAGAATCTTTTATGTAATACAGTACGTTCTTTTTTCCTTTGAAAGATTCAGCAAGAGGCACAAGGGCTTGCTTCCAGCAAAGCTTCTAAATTAAAACCAAGCAGAGGGGAGGGATGCTTTGCATGGTATTTTTACTTTCTTTAGAGTGTCTAAATAAATGCCCTGGTGTAGAGAGGTGACTCTGCCTTAACAGGCAGTCATTCAGTTTCGCTTAATAGCAAGCTGCTTCCACCATCTCATAGTCACAGTTCTCTTGAAAACACGCACTCTTATCCTTTGCATGGTGTGTTTTCTGCACTTCTATTGCTCTTTAAAAATTGAACATCAAAAAGTATATTTTTCTTCTAACCACTTCTGTGACTTAATGGAAAGTACTCATGGTTTCAGTAAGTACCGCAGACTTTTAACTATGCTTTTTGCAGGTCTTCATATCCACAAACTATGAATGTGAAATTGTCCTTAATTTTTATTTCCTTGTGGACTATTGTTGTTTTCCTTATTTGCACATATGAATAAAATTGGGTGATTTAAAGTATCCACATAATTTCTTTAAAAAGGGAGTGGTAATCAGAATGCTCTCAGTGTTACTACATAAAAGAGTTTAAGTAAGCATTTATTTGGAAACGCATACAGGTAAACCGCCTAGGTGCTTTCTGGAGTTCCTGCATCACAACATTGTACTCGTCTTTCAAGCTGAACTGTCTGTTTAGGCCTCACTGGAAAGCAAAAGTGCTGTTTTATATTCACCATCATTTATATAGTAGTAGTAGGGGAGGAAAAAGACTGGGAAACCATCTTTAATTGATAAGTAACATGTAAGAAATACTATGTTTTGTCTTAAACAAGATCATGTTAATTACAACTACTGAACAATCCTTGAATTGTATAGCTGAAGTTTTAAAATATATAATTATTTTGATGAAGATTTCAGTGTATTTCAAATCCATTGCAAGGCATTTATCGACTGTCATTTGGAGAAATGCTGAAACATTAACTATAAAGTTAATATCACAGAATATCTGCTTAATATTGAAAAAAATCTAATGTTTTCAGCATCTTGTGGCTTTCCTTTGTGCTTTTGTAATTAACAACAAAAAAAGGAGTTTGTTGGTTAATTTCACTCTTGTAACATATGCTTATTTGTAAGGGAGCATTATAAAATTCATTTGCTCTGTAATAATACATCTCTTCTCTCAATAGCCAACTACTCCACCAAGTCAAGGGAGGCCTGATTCACCAGTTTATGCTAATTTACAAGAACTGAAAATATCTCAGTCTGCACTTCCACCACTACCTACAAGTGCTCCAGTCCAAATAAATGGGGAATGGGAAACCCATAAAGATACAACAGGACGCTGTTATTACTACAACAGAGGATCACAGGAACGAACCTGGAAACCTCCACGTTGGGCCCGAGATGCAAGCATTAATAAAGGGGATTCCCAGAGCCATGCAGATCATGAGGTAGTTTGTTCTGAGATCACAAACAATGAGATTGTAATGCATATGAATACTGTTTTGTTATGGAACTTGATATCTCTGAATTTTGAGGTATCAAGGACTGTCTTGATTTGTCTTTTCGGTCACGTGGCTTGGTGGGATGTAGTAACCATCAAGAATTTCACTTCAGTCAATTTTGTGTTTGAAGATGTGTACATGAAATGTGTACAAGATGGGTCATGAGACTGAGTACTAGTTGTCGAAGTACCTGGCAGTCCCTCATCAGGTGTTGCAGGTTTACTTCTAAAAATAAAGGAAAACTTGTAACTAGCAGGACTTCAAATGACAGTGGAGTAAGAAAACCATTGGAACTTTTCTGAGATGGAATATGTTCTCTTTTTCAGTGTATTCTGCACATTTCTGGAGTGGTTAAGGGAGTAGGGGAAGGAGAGGAAGTGAGGCAGCATTTCTAGAAACAGGAAAGGGGGATAAAATATAGTGGGGAGTTATCAGTATCAGATAAATACACAGTAAAACAAAGAAAAGGGACATGCAGGTATTTGCTCATGCTTGGTTAATGCTGTGGCAGTACATGTACACAGGAGAGTTTGAGAGCCATAACTAGACTTAATGATGTTTTGTAGCATGTTCCACCAGCGTCAAAAACACTGATGTAATTGAGGCATCTGCTCAAATCCATTCATTTTATCTAACTGTTTGCTTAGGTGAAATTAATTTACACACTTGTCAATGATTTCTTTGTGGAGCCTTGGATAGTTGTAGAGCAAACTACGTGAAAAGGCAGTTAAAAGAGCAATGCTTCATTAGGGAAAATTGTGAACTTTGAGAAAATTGTTTTCTTAATTCTGTGAGTGATAACTAGATATCCTAGAGAAGAAGAGAACATAAATTACAGTGCTGAAATGTTTGTCTAATCAAGTGTCTAGGTCTCATGGTGGAAAATCCTTGGGGTGGTGAAGATCCTTCCCAACTTTTGGCAATTGGCTGTAGGAACTTTTGACTTGGTTACATTCCAGCTATAAATGTTATTTTTCTCATTATGCAAATCCATCACCTTTTAAAGCTGTTTTCTGCTGTTCGGCTTTCCCACAGATTTTGCTTAGAGTTGAAGCTTACCGTGAAGTTATTTACATTAAAAGATTATTTAGGATAATATTTGAGTTGCTAATATGTTATGTATAGCTGATCGCGAGGGAAAACCAAACAGTGGCGTTAGTCCATCTTAGCTTGCTGTGATTCAAATAATGAAAAGGAATAATTGGAAGGTGAATATTACTGTTTAAATATGGTTAAAATAGTGCTCTTGTGTTCAAACAGTACTGAGGTTAGTCAGTGTCAAGCTTGAAAGAAAAAGCAAACATTTATCAAGAAATCTTCCATTTACCTTTTTCAAGTATGTGTAGTTTAGGTGGATTTCCTCATGAGCGATATATGCTTAGTTTTAAAATTTAATTGTATACTGCTCAGAAATGTTGGATTGCTAAGAGTCCTGTTGTGGAAGTCTGCCTCTGGGCCACTAGTGCCAGAAATGGGAAAGACAGGGAAAAGGGAACCACTTCACTGCTACTGGGAATGGCCTTCTGAGCAGCAGTGATGTTTGCAAGCAGTTAGAGTCTTATCTTCTTGCCACCAGCTAGCGGCTGCAACAGGTAAACTGGTGAAACTGTCAGTTTGTCAGTCTTTGACAATTATCTATTAATTTTACACTTCGCTGTTCTTTTGCTAGATACTATTTTCTTCTTTGGAGAAGGCAACTTTTTTTTTTTTCGAGTAGTAACTCACCTAGCAATAAGTGTAACTGGTTTCCTAGTGTCATCGTTATTCCTTCTTCTCATGGAAGTACTTCCAAACATTCTTTCCCCCACCATCTGCAGATGATTCCTCTGACTCATACCTCTGTACCACCACTTCACCATGTAGTTGCATGTTCAGAAAGCTCAACTGCTTTACTGCTTTGTTTTTTCTGTGTTATATCAGATAGCTCAGTTCATTCACTTTTTTATGATGTTTGAATGCCAGTCTGTGTTAACTTTACCAGTTCTATCCATCAAACAATCTTATCCATCAAAATTTCTTTTTTTTTTTCAAGATCAGTGGATGGGATGTTGATATGTGCTTTGTTTAATGTAAACTTATCTAGCTGAAAAATTTCAAGTAGCGTAAGATTCTTCCATAATTTGTCCGCTATGGCTATGCTGTTAGTTGTTGTTTTTGAAACCACTTTTTTCTTCTTTTCAGTTCTTCATTTGGGAGTGTGTTTCACAGCCCACTGTTTGTGTTCAGCATTTCGTTTATGACCTTTACGACTTTTACCAAGATCCGTAAAGATAGAGATACCTGGCTAAGCTACAGTAAAATATAGAACATCCTAGATTTTGTCAGACTATGAGGACTTAGATTGCAGCGGGGGATTGGAACTTGATCCTTGAGATCCCTTCCAACCCAAGTGATTCTGTGATTGCTGTTAGAGCAAATGTCTTCATAATTAGCAAAACTGAATTTAATTTATAATTAAATTGGCTTTTACACAATAGTCAGAGTTATTTTCATTCCCTTCAGATTTAGTAATAAAGAAGCATATGCAGAAAGGCTAAAGGCTAGTTGCATCTCTAATGATCTATCCTCAGAGGAGCTTGCGTCATTACGCAGCAAAATGGCAAGGTGATATAAGGACTGTGTGTGGCTTATGTATATTCATATTTAATGTATTAGAATGTAAAATAGCTTATTTTTAATTGGCTAATTAAGAACAGGCAAAATTGTACTTAATGTGTTGAAGCTGATAACAGATATGGCACAAAGATATGGCTCAGTGTCCAGATCGAGATCAGTGATGAGTGGTGTCCCTCAGGGGTCAGTACTGGGACCACTGCTTTTTAACATCTTCATCAATGACAGTAACAGTGGGGGTCAAGTGCGCCCTAAGGAAGTTTGCAGATGACAGCAAGCTGTGTGGTGCAATTGACACGCCCGAGGGATGGGATGCCGTCCAGAGGGATCTAGACAGGCTTGAGCAGCGAGCCCGGGTGACCCTCATGAGGTTCAACAAATCCAGGTGCAAGATCTTGCCCCTAAGTTGTGGCAACCTCCACTGTCAGTACAAGCTGGGGGATATAAGGGTGGAGCACAGACCTGCCAAAAAGGACCTGGGAGTGGTGGTGGATGGCAGCTGGACATGAGCAGCAATGTGCTCTCACAGCCCAGAAAGCCAGCTGTATCCTGGGCTGCATCAAAAGAAGCATGGCCAACAGGTCAGGGAGGTGATCCTGCCCTTCTACTCTGCGCTGATGAGACCTCACCTGGAGTACTGCACCCAGATGTAGAGTCCTCAGAACAGGAGAGACCTAGACCCATTGGAGCAAGTCCAGAGGAGGGCCACGAAAGTGATCCAAGAGATGGAACACCTCTCCTGTGAGGATACACTGAGAGAGCTGGGGCTGTTCAGCCTGGAGAAGAGAGGTCTCTGGGGAGGCCCGAGAGCAGCCTTTCAGTGTCTAAAGAGGATTTATAAGAAAGAAGGGGACAGACTCTGTAGCAGGGTCTGCTGTAACAGGGTGAGGGGTTGTTTAGATTGGATATAAGGAAGAAGTTTTTTATAGTAAGGGTGGTGAGGCACTGGCACAGGCTGCCCAGAGATGTGGTGGTTGCCCTTTCCTTAGAGACATTGAAGGTCAGGCTGGGCAAGGCTCTGAGCACCCTGATTGAGCTGTAGGTGTCCCTGTTCATTGCAAGGCAGCTGGATCAGGTGGCCTTTAAGGGTCTCTTCCAACTCAAATGATTCTGTGATTCAAAGCAAACAGATTTAAGTTACGGCAGTTATTTGGACTTGAGGAGGGAATAGAACAGAGAAATGAGGTTGGACTTGATGATCTTTAAGGTCTTTTCCAGCCCGAGCAATTCTGTGATTCTAAATCCTTAAGGTAGGACCTCTAGGAAAGTAAGTAAGGTTAAGCACATGTAAAACTTAGCAGAGGTAGTAACTTGTTGATATATTTGAGTGAAAAGCACTAAATGGTAATTGGGAGAAATGGTCGAACTATAAGCTGATTTCAGTAAAGTGGACTGTAAATGGAATGAAACATGATAGCGCATCAAAAAGGGGAAACCTCAAATACATAGGAGACCTGAACATGAAATGAAGACCAATGAATTAACCAAGGTTCTGCAGAAAAGCAATGTGATTTCATTTAAATTTAAAACATGTGGCAGAGATGCAATTTCATAGCCTATTTTGTTTCAGAATAAACTGAGTAATAAAGAAATGCTAGCTTCCCTAATGACTCAGTATTTTTTTCTATCATTTCTATTTTTGGAAGTGGTAGTAACTTTTAAAACTAGGTTGGATAGAAGAGAAAAAAAAATTAACGTTCATTTTTCTTCTAAATGCTATATGTGCGGTGATGCACTGGTCTGTGCTCTGAAGAGTTTTCCGCATAAGAGGGGGAAAAAAAGGCAAAGTAGAAATGATGATGCAGTGGACCATACAGTAATTTGTTCTTTAATGTCACAGCAAAGTTATGAGGTGACAGATTTGGTAGTTGTCTGCTTGAGACGTTTTTAGTTGATTATGGTAGAATATGACTGGGGATGGGACACAAGTAGAAATACGTAGGCTAAGTGAAGACAGTGAATTAGAAAGCATATAGGCAGTTAGTACTGGAAAGGTGTTGGAAGAGGAACTGGAAGTTGTAGAGTGTGGTTTGTCCAGTGTTATTTTTAATTCCCATTTAAGCAACTTCAGCATTTTTTTTTTTCCTGCAAAAAGAATGCCTTTGGTTTGATGAACTTTGTAACAGCTCAGGAATTTCATTTAAGCGTTTCAGCCAAAGTTAAACTCCCAGATAGTGTGCTGGTGGGATTAGCCAAGCCTTGGAGCGTCAGGACTGTTCTGTTACAGGTGTGTTACAGACAGCCATGTAAGTCATTCTTACAGAGCAACAGGCTGGTTTTTATTTTTCTCTTAGGAGAATTTTCATTTTTAAGTCTTCTACTTAGTTTTAATTTGTATGGTGCTTTCCTTAGCATCAGGAATTACTTGGAAGAAACATTATCTTGCTTGGCCATAATTCTTATTAAAAAAACAAAAAACTCCAAAGTCTGCTACCTTAAGTGCACTGACATTTCTCTAATCAGTATTTGAACATGAAATATAATGAAAACTTAAATATGTGTACACACTACAGCTATATTATAAAACAATTATTCAAATGTGGCCTGTAGCAGCGTTATCAACTTGCTAGACTCAAGTCCAAGTGTAAAAATGTGACTGAAGACTTCTTTTTGCCTCAGTAGATAGAAATCAGCAAGTCAGATTTTTGCGTTATATGTGAGAGATGAGATTGTTTCATGCTTAGTTTAAATGCTCACTCTCTGTAGGCTGCAGAGGACACTTCTTGTGTTGCTTTATTAATGACCAATTAATCTATGGATTTTACTGTGCGTAGTAACGAGCTTGTGTCAGCTTAGGGAGTTTCCTTCATGCACGTGGTAAGTTACTCACGTGATGCCAAAAGCCTAAATAATAATCACTTCAAAATGTCACTAAATATGCAGTCTCTAAAAACGCTGACACTTGGAAACTGCTGAATTTCTGATACAGACTTTTTTTTTTGTAAGCATTGAGGTTTTCAGGAGAGAGAGGTTTTTTCTTTTCTAGTTTCAAACTGAAATTCTGCCTTCCTCTTGCTTTGTTTTCTCCCAAACCATTACATTGTGTTGCTGGACCTTAGTAGATATTTAACCATAATTTTCAAATAGCAAGATGTGCTTTCTCTTAAAGAGTTATGCCTTCTACTAGCCTATGATCCAAGATTGTGCAAAATGAATTCCTCACTGAAATCCTCAGGAGACTCAAGTCTAGAGATGCTGCTGTGGGAGACCAATGCAGAGAGAGGGTGTTTTTTTTTTTTTTCTTTGTACATGGAATTGATACCTACTATAGTAACTATGTTAACTTAGGAAAGGGATGAACAAAGGGTACTGGGGAGCAAAAGTTTTGATGTGTGTGCAAAACCTTTCTTCTGCTTCACACATCAAACTTGTTCTTCATGTTATAATTCACCCTTACCTTTAGAAGCTAATCTTACAGTTCAGTTAGCTGTGTCTTGAGCTGGTAAAAATGTCTTGCTTTGGAACTCTCTCATGTGTCACTGGAAGGTAAAGACTGGAAATTGCTAACATTGTAGGATGCACTGTACACATAGACAGATTCAACTGAAGTTTCAAGTTATCCTGAATGATCATTCAGTTTCCATGTACTATTTGAGAAGGAGGGAATTTAAGTATGAAGGCTGGAATGATGCAGAAAAAACGAGGTAGTACATCTTCCAGGTATTCTGGGGCAGTAGAGGTAACTAAAGCTAGCTTCCTTCATCATTCAGTAATACAGATTGGTGGGAATAAAATTTACATTCACAACAGATTTGGAGTGTAAATTAGGTTTGAATCTGTCATATGACATTGCTTGAATTTGAGAAGTTGGAATCTGGTTCAGTAAAGAAAAGATAATGATATAAACTGTGTTCTGAATTTTTTTTTTTAAATTAACAAGCAATTATTGATCATTTATGAGCTCATTTTCTTATGTAAGATATAAAAATGTGAACTTCCTGCGCTTATTACTATTCTCTTTCTAGTCAAATAATCTTTGATCTTTCAGATTTTAAAGCATTTTCATTCTCAAAACTGCCTTGTATGTTTCTGACTACTTGTAGCATCTTTCATCAGAAGAAAACGACCACAGTTCTTGTTACAGCCAGTCAGATAGTCAGTATGGTTCTCCTCCAAAGGGTTGGTCAGAAGAGTTGGATGAACATGGTCAAACCTTATATACCAATGACTATACTAATGAAAAGGTACTTTTTTCCTTCTTCTCATCACATGCTCTAAATCTCTTCAGCTAATTCACTAGTAGAAATGCAGATTTCATTTCTAGAAGTGAATAGCATTCCTTAGTGGTATCTACCTTTTTGTTTTTAAATATGCATGAAACTTTCTCAAATGAACTATTTTTTTTTCCCTCACATATGTACTTCACCATTCAGGGAAGGTTTTCTTATTTTCATTGGTATCACATTATTTTAAATGAGTATATCATCTGTATGTTTTTTCCCTACCTCCCATCCTCATGCTTATGTTTCAGAAATGAACTTCCTACCAATATAATGTTCTTCTTATTATCCTTTAAGTGTTGTTCTTGTCTACATATGTCTTCCAGATGGGATGGTTTCAAACTGAAAATGCTTCTTTCTCAGTTTCATCCTTTATTTTAACTTTTTAGTACTGCTTTCAGATGTAGACAAACTTTGTACTTAAACCATGGCTGTATCAACAGATTTATGTTCTATTCTAATTACCTAATTGCTACTGACAACCTAGCATGATTCTGGATATATCCTAGAATTTTCTCCCATGCAGGAAAAATGACAATATTTGTTTATATTTGTAAAGCAGTCCATTTTTCTAGTTGTTCACTGCAGTTGTGTTTTGATTTCTTTCACTTTCAACAAGTATTTATTGTAGCATCACCCGTTCTCCACTTAAGGTATGCAAGTTCTTTTAAAGAAGCTCTTAAATAATTGAGTTTTATGTGAGTTTTGTGTTTTTGTCCTTCTTAAACCTATTTCTATTAAAAATCTGTAGTGCATGCTCTGTTTTGGCAAATATGCAAACATTAAAAAAAATACATCAGGACCTATTGTTTTGATGACAAACAACTTACTGGTAGGTAATCTTGTGAAACCTACTTGACTGAGAATGTTGGTGTGAGTTTTTCTATGCATATTTTTGTGCAAACGTCCTGTAGAATTTTGGTCTTTACATTTCTGTCTGTTCTGCACCATTAGACATAGTCACCATGGTTTTACCTCTTTGATTCTCAGAGTTGCTGATAGAGGTTACAGAATTTATATTATCTTCTTAGACTACAACTCATGCTGCTGTTGATGCAACGAAAGTGGAGTTCAAGTTGTGTAGTAATTTGTTAAATTATCAACAGTTGCTAGTTGTGCTTCTTGTAACTTTGTAATCTTATGTATAAAATCCTTACACAGATCTGGTGTAAAGATCGTACCTCCTTAAAATGACATCATAATGATGATAAGAGTGAGATGCGTAATCTTCAAAATATCTGTTTATCACAATCTCTTGGTAGATTACGTGAGTCATCAGGAGTTCAGTATCTGTGTTATTGCAGGGTTTTTTCCTGAGTAGTTTCAGAAGGAAAAAATGATAGAGAGCTGAATGCAGGAAGCTGAAAACTGTAATGTTCTCATTACTGAATAAGTTAGTTAACGGAGGTTACTTACTAGACCCTGCTGAAGTGGATGGAACTTTATTAAAAATTCACTTTAAATCCCAATTATCAGAGTCTAGCTATGTTATGACTGTCATACTAATTACATTTCCCGTTATCACACTTCTTTCTACAGTGGTTAAAGCATGCAGATGAGCAAGGTAGACCATACTACTACAGTGCTGATGGTTCCCGATCAGAATGGGAGTTACCAAAGGTGAGTGACCTGAAAAAGAAATGCTGACAACTTGGCTTGGACTGTTCCACTCCCCCCCCAGGAGGTGTTCTGTGAGGCTTTTAGTGGGAGTTATACACAACAAGAGGACTTAGGTGTTTCGCTTTGTTATTTCTGTCATTTTTGTGGAATTTCAAATTGTGAAGAGGAAAAACACAGTGATAGACATAATAAAAATGGATGATGTAGCTATTCAAATATCAGAAAAGATACTGTGTCTTTGCTGAACCCACCTTTTCACGTGAGACTGCAAAGTAGTATCCGTTACATTTCTGTGAAATAGAAAGAATTTGTAGGGAAAAAAAGATGATTTTTCTAAACTACAGAATGTTCCTGAAAAATTGTACTCTATTTTTTACTACACTCCAAAACACATTATTTTTGCCACGTATTTGTACACATGATGATTCATATTTACACACAAATACTGAAAAACAGAAGTTTCAACAGTTTATGGTGTCTCTAGGATGACACTTAAGAGTTTCAACTGAAGTATATTCTGGTAGTTAATAATATTGGAGTAAAAATAAAATTTTGTAGGAAATTGACAGATTTAGGTAGCCCGAGGATGTACCTAATAATTTAATTCTCATTTTCAGAATGTTTGTCATAATTATGCTTTTATATGTCTTTTGGGCTCTTAGGACGTTTATTCAATCTTTCACATTAAGGTGATCATAATAAATATTCAGAGAATTGCATCCATAAGTATTTCAAAGAGTGTGTTTCTCAGCTGTTATTTTCCAAAAGCCTGTGTCCTTTTTACTTAGAAAGGAGCAACATTTATATATAGTGCTTGTGGAAAAGTATTTAAACATAGGAATGTAGCTAAATGCTAGACACTTCTGTTAGATCAGCTAAAGAATTTGTCCAAGTTGCTGAAGAGCTGAGTTATTTTCATGAATTCTCCTATGTTGATCTGATGTGTTAAATATTGTAAATTTCCTAATATATAAATAAAGCTAATTAATCTGTAACTATAGTTTTTAAAAACTACTTAGCAATTGATTGGTTGTTAGATTAAGTAAAAGTGTGAAAATCTGCTAGAACAGGTTTTAGCAGAAGCAATTGATAGTTAGGTATTTATAATTTGAAGTAATTTAGGGTAATAATTTCTTTGGCGCATTGTTCTTTGCCTCCTGCACAAAGTTGACAATGAAGAAGTTGCTTTCTGCTAAAATAGGTTGGTTTTGGATTTGAACTAGATAGCAAATTGAGTTGGCTCTAATTTGACTATAAGAAGTCACAAAGATAATCCAGAGCTGTTGTGTGAGACACATTAATACAAAGAGATGAGGTTTAGTGTGTTAGTACATGATATTCTAGTGGTTCTGTGCAAGCCTCTGAGCTCCCTCCTATTATTAACCTCCTACAAAATGAAAACTAGCCTCTGTTTTTCAGAGTTTGTGGTCTGATACGCTTTGTCTCTTGTTTATTCAAGAATTATCAAATATTGCTGTTAGGAGCTTTCCTTAAATTATTTCTCTTGAGCTATCTGAGTATTCTTAATTCCTTACTGAGTGATCTTTGAAAGTACTAAATCTTGAGTGGCAGCAAATATACGATTAACAGAAGTAAATTAGCAGTTTACTTCTCAATTGACAGTCCTATGTTTTAACAGAAATTCCTACCTTTAGCTTTAAATGGTGTGGAATATATTAAACATTTCAGCAAAATATTTAGCCAGCCTATATAACTGTATCTGATGAATAGATAGGAAAAATGTTACAAAGATGTGAGTAGTTGAGGCGTGATTGAAGATCAGTCTCCTGAAAAGCTTACTGAAGTGGGTTCCAAAAGTGCTTTAGGACAAATGAACTGGAAACACAGCATAGAGTGCAGAATGGCTTTGAAGAAAAATGATCTCTGTTGAAAACTCTTGTGAATGCTCAGAGAAAAGACCATAGAAAGGCATCAGCACTGCCACTCTTGTTTAAATAAAAATAAAGTTATTTGGAAAAAGATCTTTAAAAAGAAGTTAGGTGTAATCTACAGTAATACTCAGGATCATTTTTTCCCCCCGACATATTTAGTTCCTGTGTTGCCATTTGAAATTAATTGTAAAATAAATGTATGGAATAGTATGGTCACGTGGTGCTGTTAAACCATGAAAGAAGAAAGATAATGCTTTTCATTTTAGATGCTTGTTGGTAATCTGCACATCATTAAAACAAGAACCAGGAGGTTTTTGGATACAGTACTGAGATCCAATATTAAAAAAAATTCACTTTTATAGCATTAGCTGGAAATGCGAACGTGCTCTGGAGTAGTGCTGCAGTGTGTGTATAAAAACAAGTATCTGATGGTGTTAGGGGAGGACGGTGAGTTACAATACAAATTACTTCAGACAGTCTTGCAGAAAGCCCTCCAGTCGTATACATTTATATAACATCTAGGAAGAGCTGAATGCTTCTGGCTAAAATAACATCTGGATGGAGTAGCTTTGACAACTGCTGAAAAATTCTGTTAATGCTATGATGAGTGTGACCCAACTTTTTGTAGTGGAACAGAAGAACATAGGATCATAGAACAGCATGAGTTGGAAGGGACCCAACAAGGATCATCAAATCCAACTCCTGGCTCCACACTACGTAAAACTTACCTACAGTTTAAACCCAGTGTCTGAGACTGCTGTCCAGACACTGCTAGAACTCCGGAACTCGGGGCCATGCCCAGTGCCCTGGGCAGCCTGTTCCATGCCCACCGCCCTCTGGTGCAGAACCATTCCCCGACCCCCCACTTGTCCCTCCCCTGACACAGCTCCATGCCGTTCCCTCGGGCCCTGTCTCTGTCACAGAGAGCAGAGCTCAGCGCTGCCCCTCTGAGGCTCCCTGTGAGGAGTTGTAGCTGCCACGAGGCCTGCCCTCAGCTCCTCTGCTCTGGGCTGAGCAAACCCAGGACCCTCAGCCACTCAGTCATGCCTTCTGGACCTTTCCTCATCTTCGCAGCCCTCCTTTGGACACTTTCAAATAGTATTATGTCCTTCAGCTATTGTGGTGGCCAAACTGCATGCAGTGCTTGAGGCGAGGCTGCACAGTGTGGAGCAGGGCAGGACAGTCCCTTCCCTCACCACACCCAGGCAATGCACAGACCTTTTCTATTTTCTGCCTGAAGTTTACTGACAGCTGAATTATTCTTTAAATTGGATAATAATCTTTACTTATATCTTGTAATACATCTTCCAAAAGACTTTGTCTTTTCTCCTGCGGATTCTGCTACATTCAATTGTTCTTGACGATTATTTAAAAAAAAAAATAACAAAACCACAGAGCAAAAAAAAAGACAAGCAACCCAGCAGATTAGAAGGTGAAACAAAGAACACCCAGGACAGTCAAGTCAGTAGGCTGGCTCCGGAGGGGTTTCCGATCAGTTCTGCTCCAAGTGGAGCTGTGTTCTGCAGGAGCCTCCTGCCCTGCACAGCCACTGTTCCTTCAGTACAGCTGGTGCCTCAAGCTCTGCTGCTGTACAGATGGAACATGAGGAGCCTTAATTCTCCAAGGAAAGAAAGGAAGCGGTGGGACAAGGTCCTTAAAAGGCAGCGAAGAAATGTTTCATTTCTATTTATGTAAGGTAAGAAAAGCATTTTATTTAGTTCATAAGGAATAGCAAAATGTTTGCTTTGATGTTAGTTCAGTCACAGCACTGAAAAGTTTATTCAAAGCCAAACACAGTTGCAGCATTGGAGAAATCCTTTTGTTCTGAAGCAACATTGTAATAAAAAAAAAAAACTTAATTTCAGACTATTTACTGGGGAAAACTTCAAATAATATTGTAGAGTATATAAGGTAGTAATGGATAATGGGATATCAGAATATTCTTAAATGTTCCTGTTTTAATCCCTGACCTGTTTCTATCACTGGGTCTTAACCAAGTTTCACTGTCAGCTGTCAGCTGCTTCCCACCCTTTTCTCCCGTCACCCACCTAATTCCTTGTCTTTGGCTGTGGCTGTTATTAGCACAAACAAAGAAGAATCTTTGTTCTCTGTCTTGAAGCTGACAGATCTGTGTCATCTCCCTAAGAATGAGGACAACTGCTACAAATAGCTTGGAGGTGTTGCATTTATTTCAGTCACAATTAGGCTAGGACAGAGCCTTGAGCCATGCCACATTATCAGTTTAAGATTAAATATAAATTATTCAGCCAGTTGAGAGGGTTAGAAAAATTTACAGTGAGGCAAAGAAAGCTTTCAATTAGCTAGTGAAAGCACTGAATGACTTTTACAATGAAAATAACTCTGTGTTAACTAAATTAATATCATCAGTGTCCTCACCCTGTACCAAGAGCTGGTGTAACAAGAAGCCATGGTTGCTGTAGGAGTATGACCAGTTTGCTGATGTCCTCACTTACTGATAAGAGGAACTGGCAGTCAAATGAGGAGCAAACTGGGAGTGTTAGAGAGGGGGTGACTTACTGGGACGAGCTAGAGTTCTGGGGAAATTTCTCAAGGAGCAGTAGTCTGCATATTTGGAATTCTCTGCTGCATTATTAAGAATTTGAGAATTAAGAAAATGATAGCATCTTCTTAAGATGTGATGCTAAAGCATGTGGTGTCATAGGGTAATTTCTGTATGGCCCTTGCCTGGTCTTGGTCTTCAAGATGACACCAAGGAGATATCTGACTGCATAACTGGCATCCTGGCTGCTTCTCTCTGACCAGTGGCATCTATCCATTGTGGTGCATGGTTAGTTCACCTGGATAATCCAGTGTCCGAAGCAGTATCTATATCTCACTGTAATTTGTTTTGGAAATCACAAATCAGTCCCTTTATTTTAGAAGCAGAAGCTCGTAATGAGCCCAGAAGTACTTAGCTTTCTCTTTTTTCCCCTAGTAGTTTATTCTGCTGTTCACAGAGAAGAAAAAATACCTGACAAACCATGAACACTTGAGTGAAAATTGTTTCCTTTCACTTGAACTTTCAGTTGTTCACTTGAGTGAAAACTGACACCTTTGTTGTGAGAAAATGCAGGAAAAGATGTCAAACATTCTTTTTTAAGATTTGTCAGTTTATTAACACTGGTTGTATCACCAGCACAAAGTACTGAAGCTGCTAAGATGCACAGCTCAGTGTTCCTGAACTGTTAGCAGTTCTTTGTTAGTTAGATCTATATACTGTTGCTTTCTTGTGCAGTATGTTTTATAAAACTGGAGTGTCAGCCTTGCCTTACAGGCCCTTTTTCCCTTGGGATGGAGTTACCTGCTCCCAATGGCTTGTGATGCTATCAAAGGCACTTTTTAAATATTGATCAGCTGTAAACAGGCTGTGACTATATTCTAGCTCTTAAGACAGATTTTAATTCAAGATACTTTAAAGTCTGTCTTTGACTTTAGTCAATATTAAGTATTTAATATATATTAAATAAATGGTTCACTTCATAGCAAAAACATATTTGAACTGTCTATTTCAGTGCTTTAGAACTGTTGCGAGGAACACTGTAGCAGCCTTCTGCTGTTTAGGCATAGTTTCAGTGAAACTTGCTTACATTTTAGTTGCAATGTGGGCAATTTTGCTGCATATTGCTTATCTTGCTGACACAGTTTGAGTTGTAGGAGGATCTGTATGGATAGTAAAGAAAGTAAGCTGGCGTTAGATTTCTTGCAGCGTGAATGGTTGTTCATCTTTGATTTAATGCAGGAACAAACTCAGAATTGCTTAAACCTCACCATTGTAAGGTAACAGTTGACGTATGAATGTAAATGTGCTGAAACCAGTACAAAGTCAGTGCAATCTCAGTTGCAAATCTCTACAGTGCCAACCAACACACGTCTGTTTGTGCGTGGTGTACTGAATTTTCTTCTCTGTACTACAACATTTATTCAGCTGGGAGTGTTTTAACACTGTAGTGCATGTTGAAATAATTTAAATGCTGAAGTTGTCATTACCGTGTTAGTATCTGTTGACTTATTGGAGCATGAACTCTATTCCTTTTAAAATACAAAGCTTCTATCTCAGTCTCTGCCATGGTGGTAGTAATGTTAGTTATTTTGACACTAAGTTTAAGTTCATTATGTTAATCAGCTTGAATTTGGCATTTATGTTATTCAACTTTAATTTTGCTGTACTTTGTCAGTATCTGTTACCATCTTTGAAGACCTGAGGCTCTGGGTTTACAGTAGTAAATCAGTAGTGAAACTGTAGAATTCAGTGTGATGTCAAGGATAGTTTTTGCCTTTTTTCAGTAAAAGGAATATTTGACTTTCCTATGTTACATTTTACCCACTGGATTCTAGTCCTTTACATGTCACGCATACTTCCTTATGTTTCTGTGTATCGATTTCAGTCTACTAACACTGAATAGAGAGAATGAGATTGTTATTGACTTTGTAAAAAGCAAATAAATCTTATGTAGTCTTTTCTTCCTTGTACTTTCAGTGTTAAACTTCACTTGATATATTCTTATAGTTCTTAATAATGCTACCTCAGTGGTGTTGGTGATGATCGTAAATGGCTCTGCTACTTGTATGTATGCTGCAAAGCTGAATCAAAGTTAAATGCTGGATCTTTCTCATGGCCTTCATGTTTTCTCAACCTGTTCATCTCTGGATGTTGTTGAGTTGGATTTATCGGATCATCGATCTTCTGTCTGTCTCCCTTGCTCTTAAAACTCTGCCAAGTCTTAAAATTATTTCCTACTAAATGCTTGTTTTCTACACTTAGATATGTTGCGCAATAGCAAATCCCCTTAACAGTAGTTGGTGTAGTTTTTCTGAAAAAGGAAGTCCTCACCTTTTAGTGTCTACTCTCTTAAGCATAGGAAACCTTTGGGCCAAATAGAGTTATATTCAGTTAAATGCTCCTAATCTGCATGGCTTACTGTAGAATAGCAGGGTTATCCTCATCTTATGTAAGACTTGACAGGCAGTTTTTACTGTCAATGCAATATGAAGATTTGAATGTTTAACTCTTATGTTTATTCTGATGCCTGCTAGTTCTTGATATGCCAGGTGGTTGCAGTAAGCTTTTATCAAACATCTGTCTGTAGAGAGGACTACTATAGACAGGACAGTTCTGAAGACTAAAAGCAAAGTTTGAAAAAGGCTATTTTCACACGCCTGGATGAAATCAGGAATCTGAAAGTTTGTACTGTAAAGATGTAGGCCTTTTTTTGTGTGAATTAGATCCTACTTATAGCTCAATTTTTCTTTTCTTTAGTATAATGCTTCACCACAGCAGCAAAGAGATATAATAAAGAGTAGGAGTCTGGACAGGAGGCTACAAGAACCAATAGTTTTAACAAAATGGAGGCACAGCACAATTGTGTTGGACACCAACGATAAGGTAGGAGCAAGTTAAACAGCATGCTGCAAAGTGAACTGTTTTCAATTTGTGAAGTATTTAAAAGAAACTGCCATGCATGAATTTCTGAAATCTCATTTTTATGTTCTGTTGTATCACTGTTTGGTAACATTCTGAAAATCCAAGAACTGTTTGATAATTTTAGTACTGTTTCTTTGTTAGTGGTAGCCTTGTTCTTGTTAACCTTGAAATATCTTAACTGGTGTTAATTTGGAGCTTGATGTTTATAGTCATTTTACTTAAAACTGGGAATTTCCTGTAATTCAGTTTAGGCTGGGAATGTAGTCAGGTTTTAAATTCAAGAAATGTGAATGTGGGCAAGGTTCCCTTGTAAGGTATATTGATATTAAATCCACCTTAAACGTGGCAGAATATTAGCTGAGGTATTCATAGATTAAAGATACAATTAGTGGTGTTATGTAGTGAGCGAATCCCTTTAATGACAGTTCAAATGTCCATTGTAATATGCAAAGAGGAAAAGTTGTGCTTGATTACAGCAGGGTTGTAATATTGTTGTTAAAGGGCAGAGCACAGTACTGAAAGTGCTAAAATGCTTGGTTTTTAACTCGTCTTCAGAGTTGAGCTGGGAGTTTTGTTAGAACAGAGCTGAGTCAGTAATAACAGAAGCTGTTTTCTATGCATTCTCTGTGGCACATTCTTTGTAGTCTGTTCAGGACTATCAGCTAACAGATTCTGTTTGAGCAAACATGGGGACAGAGCCTCTCCGTTGTTCCTCCTCTGCCTGTCTCTCTTCTGATTTCTGTCACAGCCATTCCTGCTTGCACTGTGACATTCTGCCAGTGCATGAGGAGAGCTGATGTAAGCAGAGAGGAACTGAAATTGGTGTTGTGGGGGGGAATGAATGACTTGCTGATTTCTGTAAATTCGCAGCAGTCAGACCCAAGATTCATGGAAACAGAAATGCATCTTAATGCTGAAGTGTTTGCACTGGCTACTGACAGTAAAATGCCAGCGAACTGGCTTGTAAACTTCCTTTTTGCAAAGATACATGGAGAAATTAAATGTCATTAGTGTAGCTTTAGGAGTATGGAGAACGAAGTGGGCATTTATAATTGCACACGTCAAAGACAAATGGACAAAACACAGTAGTAGTAATGAAAATGATCTACTGCGCAGAATGTTGCATGCCTGACTTGTTACTTCTGGGATATCTCAGTAGTTCTTGTAGGAATGGAGTGTTGTGGAAAAGGAGGCAAGTGAGTTACCATGTGTTGACTTAGTTCTTCAGAACAGAATTTATTGGATTTGATTTCAAGCGTTGGAGCGGTCAGTTTAGAATATGTCTTATGTAGTGCTGAGGACCCAGAGATTATGCTTGGCTGACAGCTGCCCACTCTGCATCTAGATGCATCAGTTTAGTTTTAGCAATTCCATGGTGTCTTTTCCCTCCTTCATCCTCCCTGCTCCTCTTATGCATCTTTCTGTATCAAATGTGTTGTTGCATGTGTTTGAATGGCTAGATGGAGTCCTGCAAAATCAAAGCTGAGGGGAATCTCCTAGCTTCATGTAAAGTTTACATTTCACAGATATGAACGCTTCTGCTGGCAATAAATTAAAATTTTAGCCATGCTTTTAAAGGAAGACTTTTTTTTTTACAAGTTTTACATTTGCTTTGGATTGGCCTTTATGTAGCTCAGCACTGAATGAAGATGCTCGTGTAAAGCCTTGAATTGGTGGAGCTGTTTACTTCAATACCCAGTGGTCAAGTTCCAAGACCTTAAGCCCAGTGAAACAAATGTGCAACTGTCCAAATGTCTAGTGTAGTAACCAAGAGAAACTGTGTATAAACCACATTTCTGAAGTCTTAAGTCAGTAGCTTAAAGTTACTGCAATTCTAACAGCTTCAAAATATGCAGGCGGCGTGCATTTGTTAATGATAAAGAATCTGTATGTAAATTTATATAAAGCACAAGATTAATGCTTCAAGAAAATTAAAGATGTAATATTGCGTAAGGAAAGGGAGACCATTCATTTGTTTCGTGCATCGATGCACCCATTCTATTACCAGTATTACATGTACTGCTTAGAGGCAGTGTGTGATAAAGCGTTAGTTAATGTCTGTCTTCTTCCAGAGCTGCTTAGTGTATGAAAAGTATGGAATGAAATAAATGTAAAAACAGCAACTGGTTTTCGGATAGGTAGTTTCATCAACCCGTACTTAGCTTTTTAGCTGTCACCTAGGGAAGCTACTTTTTTAATGTTTTCCCTGTTGTCTTTCCTGAATTTGAACATTTTTGTCCTGTGAGCATCTGAAAATGTGGAACGTTTAGTCTGTTCTTAAGAATGCTAGTGTTGTTTGTCAGTGCAACAGTCAAAGAGATAGTGGTAGAGTCAGAGTGCCGCTTCTGTAGGCAGATGTATTAAGTGGATTTTACAGTGCAGGTGTGCAGGGAAAAAAGAAACACTTCTCTTCAAATGGAAGCTCAGAATTTGGGAGAGCTATCAAGGGAATTAAAAGGGGGGAGGGTGAGAAACACACAGGAAGTAATGAAGACCAAATGCTGTTTTTCTTCTATTTGAAATTCTTTACCAGATTTTCATGGGGTATATTTCTGCAAAGCAGGCAGTACTTCAGAGGAAACACACATGCCTTTTTGGTTCCAGCATTTTTTCTAGTTTTCAGGCATGGTAATTTTCTTTTGATCCATCGTTAATGTCTAGTTTAAAAGAAGAACGCGAATCTCTAGAAGTTTTTCATCCTTTACTGTAAGGAAATTAACTGTCACGACTCAGAAAAGTTAACAGAGCTGGTATATGCTTTTCTGCATGTTTAACTATTTATTGTGCTGATCTTAAATTTATTGACCACACAGAAGCAGTCTGTTCTTCAAATTTTGTTTTTCACGTGATGCCCTTACAGGCACCATGCTTCATTATTTGATTGCAGTCATACAAAAAAGTCTGCTCCTTAATATGGGTGAAAGCTTTGATTTAAGCTTATAAAGTATGTATTAACTTCTTTTTTCAAATGGGTACGTACTTAGTAATCTGGTTTTATTGGTCTGTAAGTATTGTAAGAACACTGTTTAGTTAAGCAGGTTTATAATACAAGTATTTCAGAATATCATGAATGCTTAAAAAAACCTGTTTTTGTGAGAGTGGGGAGGGAGTTGGAGAGTGTGCCTTTAAGCGGTGGAAAAGGTTTTATTTTTTAATTGGGAAAAAAAAAAAAAGAATTGTGAGAAAGGATAACTTACACTGATTATTTAAATTCTGTAGGAATCATCAAGTTCTTCTAAGGCCAGTTTTCCTGAAAATGAGTCCTCTCCTTCTTCACCGAAGCATCAAGCCACAGTCAGTATGGAAATTCTTTAAATAAATAAATAGATGTTGTAGAAACATGCTATTCATGTTTAGATAGTTGATAGTAAACTTGCTTGTTATTGAGGAAAAATAATGGGATTAAACTGATAACTCTATAAAAGGAATGTATTGCATCCAACTGTGCTTTAAAAAAAAAAAAAGGATAGATATATTTGATTTAAAAACAGCTTTGTGTGAGTGGATTATTCCACAGTGAATGTTTAGCTTAATTATGTCAAATCATGTAGGATTGACTTTTTCCTCCAAGTCATGCCTTCACGCCTAGCAACCTGGAACGTTAGAAGCAGAAATAAACTTTCTGTATCCACAGTGTTTATCGTCGTCATTAGTCACTAGTAGTTCGTATGATCTGATATCTTTATTTTTCACTTGTTTTCATCTCCTTGAAAAGATGTAGTACTTGTCTTTTTGCTTTCATAGAATAACTAACAGGAGGGAAACTTAAGCTTGATAAAGACTTGTTACGAATGCTAAACAGATTTTTTTTTTGCCTCAGTTGAAGTTTGAAATGTGAACATTTGCTTGATCTTGAAACATTGGATTTTGTAGCAGAACTCACTACTGGTTTTAAACAATAGGAAAAAAAAATCCGTTTTCTTTAGCTGTCTCCGGAACTTAATATTACCAGAAAAAAATTGAATTTTTGTTTTGCTATTTAGACATCCCTCCTCCTTTTCCCCCTAGTCAAATATTACTGTTATTTTCTCGTTAGTACCCTCTAGTGTTGCTGTTGGGTAAGGCATTATGATAGGCTTTCCAAGTAGTTCTTTTTTGGAACATTGCTACCAGTTCCATGTGTAATTTTTTAATATCACAGAATGTTTCACAAAGTGAGCGTGGATTACTCAGTCAGTGAAATCCTAGTTTTGGAAAATAATGTCTATTTTCACTGGCTTAGGAAAGCACTCTGACCCAAGAGAGATATTAGATTAAGACAAGCAATTACTAATGGACCAAAACAGCATGTGAACCACCAGATAAATGCTATCTTTGAAAACGCATCTCTTGTGTTTAATGTGGACTGCATGAAACACAAGAATAAAAACCTGTAAGGTTCGTGAAATACAGATCTGTGTGTCTGATGAAGATGCTGTCAGAGTCAAGTTTTCCTCTCTGTACTGTATTCTGCAGTTACTCTGTGGTCCACTTAAATTTGAGATATTTCCTCTAGCATTCTCCTCTAAATATCTTCTATTTTCATTGGATCTAAAATTGAGGACATTTGTGTTATGATAAAGTTAACTTAGATCTTTGCCCTAGTTGACTATTTCAACTAATAGATTACTACTGAAATGGGAATTGTTAAGAGGTGTAACTGAAAGGAATTGATAAAGAAAAACACAAGAACTGATGGGACAAAGCTGGAGTGACTGGAGATGGTAGGATTTGTTAGCTTGTTTTGAGTGTAGTACAAGTGACAATTTTTTTATCCTGCACTATTTTTTTTTCCGAATATCCCTTATTTTCTTATTCTTGCACAGAAACTAGAAATATTCACCTGTTCGTTAAACGTACCCTTCTTGTTCAGTGTTCTTTTTATGCCATTCACTGCTTGATCTCCAAATTTATACAGTGGCATACAAACATAAATGATTTTCATCAACGGTGCATAATTAAGTAGCTTAAAATTCTAATCTTTTACTGGGGGTTAAGAAAAGATAGGACATCGAATGTTTTGCTCATCTGTTTTGAAAACTCATATTAATGTCTTATGCAGTTCAGGCATGATTTATTTAAAATATACAATTACTTTAACGTGAGTTGGAAGAATTCTGTTGAAGAATTTAGGTTGTTTGTTTGTCAAATATTTCCTTTTTTAGTAAAAGACACAAACACAAAATTACTATTATACAAATCAATATTTCCTTGTTTAAAATTTCCACTGTATTGTACCACAAAAGTTTTAAGTTTTCTTTGAAAAGAACATAGGCCCTAAAGAAGGAAAGCTTTATACCTTCTTAACAGTAATTGGTATACTGTAATATTTTCCCAGGAAAATCTTAATTTTACCGATCCTGCATGTTTAAATATACTTATAGCAGTTTCTTGAAGTTGTAACACTGGCAAAGATGGCTTGTTGCCAGAAATTGACTCTTTGAGGGGATTGAATTCAGTGATGTGATGGCAATAAAAACAAATTTTCTTTTTAATTTGCCTTACTCCATCTTGCAGGGTCAAGAGAAGTATGGATTATTGAATGTGACGAAAATTACAGAAAATGGAAAGAAAGTTCGGTAGGTCTTGAACTTTTAGAAGTCCATGTACATATGAGTGGGCAAGATATTTTATATCTGTAAATGCTAGTCTACCTGTACATGATGAATGGCCTCATTTCTAATTTCTTTTCTTTGCTTCACAGGCAGGTACCTGCATTATAAATGCTAACGTAAAACCAACTAATACTGTCTAACTTAATTCTAGTGTTTGCGGAGTTAGTACCAAATACTGTCTAAATGTGGTTTTTCCTCAGATTTAATTTAGGTTTGCTTTTTTACCTTTAATTTTTTTAAAGGGATTTTCTTAAGTCTAGAATTGTATATGTCTAGATCAACATCCCCACATTTCTGATACATGGAGCATTATTTTCTTGAGGAGTAAATTGTTAGCACACAGCTGATCTTCCAGAGACTCTCTGGCCTACTCCAGGGCAGGTGGGCAGCAGATCTGATCTCCAGCTTAGTTCCCCAGAGCTGCTCCTAGGAGCCTGGTAGGAAGGGGTAGATGGTGGCTCATGCAAGCTGCTGCTGGTGCACTACACTCTCATCACTTAGGTCAAATCTGTTTGGAATCATTGATCTGGGTTATTGGACTGCTTTACAGAAAGATGCAACGTGACTGTCCTGTCACTTTGAGAGCAGTTCAATAATAATTCATGTTTAGGCAGTGTGAATGGATTGTTAGGGCTTATAAAGCTTTTTATTTTATTTTTTTTTTTAACCTCGGGGCAGATATTCGGGCACAAAAACTGTCAGCTAAAGAACTGATCTGTTCCTTTTCTGTATTTTTTTTGGATGTGTAACAAATATTTTGTTGCTAGTGTAAATGAGCTTACTGCATAAAAGTGGGACACTTAGATCCCAGTTGGATGTGATCAGTCAATTTCAGAATTATGCAGTACTTTGGCATAATCTCCTTAGAACACAGTAGGCTGAGCATTCCAGATTAGCCCTTTTGAAATTATAATTGTATGGCATTCCTTCTGGTGAACTGCTTCCATTACTAATTAGGTTTGATTTAGATTTTGATGGTCAGGCTGGGACAATTAACATATGTTCCCTTCTGCAAGTATGCGAGCAATTAAGACTTACTGGTGGCACTAATGACAATATATATGGTTAAGTATATTAACATGCAAGTCAGCTGGGCAACAACTATAGACAGCTTTAATATCTGCTTTTGAAGTCAATGTATTATGTTTTGTTTACAAATATTTACAGAAAGAATTGGATGTCATCCTGGGCGGTGTTACAAGGTTCATCGCTGCTGTTCACTAAAACGCAAGGAAGTGGAACTGGCTGGGTAAGCTCTGGAACAAGGCCTCACCTTCTTCTCAGTGTTAACGTCATAAAGCACAACAAATTAAAGTCTTGTTGTTTATTGGTCTTAAGTACCAATATGTATGCACAATTAAAAAAAAAAAAAAAAGCATTTATGTATGGGATGGGCAGTCAGGGAAGGATACAGAAAAATAATTTTAATACAGAATGAGGTAATAACCAGATGTAACTTTAAAACAAATAATCTGACACTTGGAGGCTTAGCTTGTTGCATGGGAATATTTAAATAATAATATAAATGAAAAGGACTCCTATAGCTGGTAGGCAGCAGAATGTTTAAGTTGCAAGAGAAAATGCTCACGTAGTATTGCTGTATTATTGTTTAGTGATGGCTTCAAACTTTGTGTTATATCCACATAATGTGTGATATGTATTTGCATCTATTTTGAAAGAAAAATGTCATGCTGGTGATGATTATTCAATTTTTAATTTCTAGTTTAATAGCATTATAGTTAAATTGGCTATGTTTATCATGCTACATTCCTACATTAGTCGGTATAAAAATGGTTAATTATCTATGGCTTACTTACCCACTTTTGGAGGTCTGATATTAAAAATGAATGTAGATCTCCTATAATAGCTAAAGAGAGGTCAGATATGGTGTTGGTTATTCTAGGATATTATCATGCTGATTTCAACAAAATTTCATCTTACTGATGTACACTGCACTGCTGTGCTTTGCTGGTCCTTCTTACTTGACCCACTTTCTTCTGCTGCAGTTCTTTTTGGGCAGCGAATTGATATTGACCATTTTTTTCTAAAGCACTGAGTTTGTTTTTTTCTGCCATTTTGTAGAAGGGGTCGTTGCAGGAAAGTGGGTAAAGTTGCACAAATATCAACATTGAGGGTAGCAGAGAATGGAAATGGTGAAGTTGGACAAGGTGGTCAAACACATGGAAAACAGGAAGGAAAAAAGAATAAGGATTAGAAGCATGAGATAAGGTGAATTGCACTGTTGTTGTAGAAAGTGGATTTTATGACCTAAGGAGATATGCCCATACTGAGTGTGGGAAGAGGAAGGGAATATGATGCACATCAGAGGGTCAAGCGCAGAAAAATGAACAGAAACATGTACATCTGAAAGTTACTGGCTTTCCCACCTGTATACATTGGGACACTAGGTAAATATAGTTAGTATTATGCACAAATGAGAGAAATAATAATAAAAAAAACCAAAAACTTGTGCACTACTTTTCATACATCAACTTCAGAAACAAAATATGTTGAAGAAATATTGGAGAATCTTAAAAGGTGAGTTTCAAAGCAGGAAGTGCTAGGATTTGGAAGGCTTTAAAACTTGCTCTTTTGTTTTCCTTCTTGCCCTTTGGTCACTGTCTATTGTTCAGTCAAGTTCATTTTCGTTGTCCTACTTCATGAACTGGAAAATTCCCAGCCATTCAGGGATGAGGTTTGATATTTGGTCTTTGTGCACAAAGAATACTATTTCTTTTTTAACCAAAAAACTTCTTAATACTCTTAATCCAAATTTAACAATTGATGGAAAAAAAGCAAAACAAAAGCCCAACGCATTATTTTAACTATGCTTATTATATCACTGTTTCTGAATGTATGATACGGTTATAAATGGATGTATGTCAGACTGAACGATCTGTAAAAAGACAGTCATGTAACTCTGCTTGTGTAGGGAGACTAGTGTTAGTTGTGTTACACCTTTCAAACAGTTGTTCAGTCGGGAAAAAAAAGTTACCAAATCCTTATAATTTAATTGCAGCCAAAGTGTCGTGGTCACTATATAGAATATTTCTGTGTGAAATTGTTGAGTACCTGACGGTACACACAACTTTATTCTGTTGGTCCTACTTGTATTTATAATTAAGTTGAGAATGTCAAGGGAGGGCATCAAAAGTGTGTGTGTTTGCATTTGGCCTGCTCAACTCTTTTTGATCTTTGCGCACAAGATTTTTGGAGGACATTGAAAATTCCAACTCTCTTGTCAGAAGCTTTGATCTTTATCAGTGTTTTAGTTGAGTAAAGTCAAGTCTGTCTGACATGAGAGAAGAACTACGTTTCCTCTTTGCCTATTCATCTTAACGGAAGAATATTTGTTCAGCAGTGGTCTAGTAATTGATATAACCATATCATTTTTTGTGCATTGTTTTGTGACTTCATCACTTTTCTTCCTTTTTCTCATCAAGTCATTTTGCCAAGGGGGCTCAATCCCTGAGCTCTTGCTCTCGCTGCTTTCTTCTTGGAAAAATGCTCTCAGTCGTCGACCTGCTGTCACCTATGTAAACTCTGCCCAAGTTTCAGCTATCAGTGTATGTGTTCTTGTTGCATGCCTCTTGTCCCTGTAAGGCTATTTGCCACTAATATTGAAAGTAAATCTAAACTTTCCCAAGGTTTGTTAAGTTTTATCACTTCAAATAACACCTTATGTATCCAGTTTGCTTTTTTCAATTTTTTTTCCTTTTTTTTAAGATACAAATTAACAAAAGTGTATTGCAATAATGCTGTAGTTGTTTTAATGGAGCAAAGTACAAAGATCATCTGGTTCATCAGTGCCAGAATTATAATCCCAAATTTGCCTAATGTTTGAATCGCTAGTGTCTTAACTAATAAACAGCATGGTATGGTTGGGTTTTTTTAAATAGGTACAGTGTCTAATTCTTTCTAACAGAACTAATTCAGACTGTTTTTAAGGTCTCTATGGTGCCTTTGATACAATGATGTACATGATATAAGTTAATCTCAACTGTAACTGAAATAAAAATGTAAATGTTACACATTCAGAAAAAAAAAACCTGAAAAGAAAAACGCTCAAGGATGTTCTGGCTATATACTACATACAGAAAGCTGATGTAAATTTGTAGGACTCCTTTTAAGTATAATTTAAGCATCTGTATTGGTCATATTTTGAAGCTTGGAAGAACTCTTTATTGGAAACTGATAAAATGTTGGTAGCTAATATGGTAGTTTCAAGGTAGAAGAGAAGAAATTAGTTAAGGCTCTTGTTAGAAGAAAGAAAAAGGCCTGACTGGCTATATAAGCTTAATATATAAGCAGTTTGTAATGTCTTAGTGCTGATTATTAATTTAACCAGAATCAAACTAAAGCTTTCACAGAAAAGAAAAAAAGTATAATATATACATAATATATATATATATATATAACATTAAAAGCAATGTATAATTTCTTTGACTTTTTGAGGACTGTAATAATGGTGATCACTAAAACTACGTTGCTATCTCTCCTGTGTTCTCTGCAGAGTGGAGAGAGTGCTAAATATTTTGGGTTCAGTTAAGACTCTTGAAAATATTAGACCTTTTTGATTACCATGGCTCTGTTATTATTATTATCTGTAAGGAGGCAGTAACGGTAGGCTTTTTCAGTTAAGCTTGTGCTAAGAATGATGCAGCTGCCTTTTCTGTTTCTGTCCAGTGAACCTGTGTGTGTTGAAGCCGCATAATTTTTATGTGTTATTATATTCTTCAAAATGCTACTTTCCATAAAGGAAATAGTGGATTTCACTCCCCTTTCTTGCAGTTCTTTCTGTATGTTGAAAGCTTTTCTCTTTTGTTGTGAATGAGTTGTAATAGCTACTGACAGGTATTAGTGATGGGGCATCAGAAAGAAAAACAAGCACAGCAAATAGCAATTACTTAAAAGATTTGTTTGTCAACCCTATTATTACATAGCTGCATTTCCTCAGTGTAGGGTATGGTGGTGGTAAACCAGAAGTGCGTAAACTTCCCATTTAAAGATCAAGGGAATAAGTGCATGGTTGATGTGGGCAAGCTCTGTTTACTGTGTCATTCCACTCCTTATAGCGTACAAGAGTGCTGTGTGTATATTGCCACAGTTCACCAGTATTGCACAGCTGAGTATACAGGGCTCAGCTGATAATCATGAGAAATGTTTGAAATGTAAATACTTCTATTGGAGGTACATTTCAAAAAAGCTCCATAATTCTGCTATGGTAAAATAGAATATCTTCGTGTTTTTCTTGTCCAAGCTGTAAGTTCTGAAGGTCCGTTACCAGTCCCAAAGAAGCATCTTTCCCTCAGTACTATTTCTGAAGGAGACGTGGGATTAGAAAGTTCTATTAAACTGATTAGGAACAGAATTATTAGAAAGGCAGATGTCATTTGTATATCCTAAAGCCTTCCTATACATAATACCCAGTTCTGTTTCCAAAACAAGCTGGAATATATCCCGCTACAGACTGTGTGGTTTGTCCTGTGCAGGCTCCCATGATGTGGAGACAACTCCTGAAAACACTGGAAAGTGTGATTCTGATGTCAGCACACACCTTCAAGGCAGTCTTCTGGCAACTCAGCATCTGTGTCTGAATGAAGAAAAAAAATGTTATGCTTTCCAAAAAGGGGAAGTTTTCTCTGCTTTGAAAATTGCACAAGCACATCCCATGACTACTTCTTTTTCCTAGAAAAATCTGTCAGAAGAGACTCTAGGACATCTTACTGTGTTAGGGCATTTCTCAGCACCATGTTCTAGACCTCTTCCCTCTTTCATTTCTGCTGTCTGAAACTTCCCTGACAGCTGAAAAGAGAACTCCAGTCAGAATTGAGAGTAAGGACTGAATGTACCCTGACCAGTGCTGGCCTAGCAATGCGCTCTGTTTTCAGGAAGCAGACTTCGTCTAGGTGGAAGCAGATGCTAAAGGGACAACTTTTCTTACTGCACTCAAGAAAACCTGTGTGCTTCAGGAGGATTCAGTTGCCTCTTGCAAACCCTTGTAAGCTGAGCACCTGAGCAGCCCTGCACAGAATTTACTCCTGGAAGCATTTGCAGAGGGAAATGGCTGCTGACCTCTCATTTCCGCATAGCCAGGCACAGAAAAGAACTGTGGCAGAGAAGCTCATAGGAGGGACAGAAGGCAGAACTTTTTCGTTCGAGGAAATTCTTAGTTTGTGACAAGTCTATGATACATTGGTATATTAGAGGTGCTTTGTAGAGAAGCTTAGAGTGCTTTGCTGTTCCCTCCTGCCACTAGCAATATCTGGCTTTTTTCCTCTTTCTGGGGGGACTGTCCTGTGTTTCTCAGACATTCTGAAGGTAGCCAGGCTTTAAAAATAATAAAAAAAATAATAATAATAAAAAAAAAAGGATAAAGTACAGTGGTGTTTGAGATAGCAGTGGGAGCTGCCACCTGGAGTTCTGCAAACTGGGGCATACCAGAGGGCAGGAGGGCAGTGCTCCTTGTGGTCTAAACAATGGCTGTTGTTAACTGACTTCACCCATTGCAGGTCATCTCCTTTGCTGGTCAGCATCATGGGGAAGGCATTTGTAACAAATCCTTCATCTTGCAGAGGACTTCAGCACTAGTCTCATGCTCTCTCCAGTGGCAAACCTTAAATGTTTTTCAACGTGCACCAAGGTTGTTGTGAACTCCATTTCTGAACTGGGTCTCTACCAAAAGCTATTAAGACACATTCGTAGATGAGAAATCTGAGAATCAAGATAGAAAGCAGAAGGTTTTTTCGGATGTTAGTTGGCATTGGGTAAATTAGAAGTATTCTTTCAAATTCATATTTCACAGGTTAGTTTGTTTCATTCTGATCATCATTTAATTGCCCTTAGGAATCAGGCAGGAAGATTTTCTAGCGGTAAACAGCCTTTCTAAAATGCAATTAGCATTAGTTAACATCCTTGCTGTGAATTTAATCAGAAGCAGCAGATTAGTTCTGTTTTCTGAACTGTGTTTTCTCACCTCAGGTACAGTTGTTGTAGTACAGGCTGGAAGCCTTGTGGTGTTTGCAGCAAGGAAGCTGTCCTGAGACTTGGGTCATCCTGAGTCATCACATGAGCACAAAATTTATATTTTTAAATTATTAATATTTAAGAACTAGAAAAGAATTTTTGTGATGGATCCGATGCTGCAGACTGTCCCCAAATGTACATCGGTCTTCTGTTCTGCAGCTAGTTGACTTAAAGCTTTCTCTATACATTAAAAAAAAAAACCAAGCAGCCAACAACTTATTAACGGTTAGAGCTTTTTGTTTGCGAATTGTCTTCCTTGAGAAATTATATTTTAAAGCTAGGGGATGTAGACTGTGACCCTGGCAGAAGTGGTTATACCCAGCATAATTGTGAAAGTAGGAAGGAAAAATAGCCCTTCTTCCTGCTGTGTTCCTCCAGATTACTTGAAGGATTGATTGTGGGTTAAATGCTTCTTTATCGCTTCGGTTACTTGTTTTTTAGTAGATAGACAGTGAAATTGATTTCTGTTTATTTACTAGGGTATTCTCCAGTATTGCATTAGAGACACTAAAGGAAAGTACTAAATAGATTTAGTATGAAAAGCATCACTGGCAACATTTAAAACGAAAAGTTGTTCTGAGAATATAAAAACTGAAGGTGCTTGAGACTATTTTGACAAGAATCAAGCTATAATCAAATTCTCTATAGACTTCTACCATTTTCAATAGGAACAAGTCTCTGCTGAAATCTGATCAGCATTTAAAACTGCTGGAATTTTAAAGTCTTTAGGCCGAGCAGTTTCTGATAGGCATGTGTAAAGAGTTTTTGGTGCTTTTCGTTTGTTTCAGTTTTCCTGATATTATGTCAGTTTATTTGTGGCAGGATACTGTATTTCTGTTATGTTGTGTAGGCTGTGAATCAAGTGTGACAGTGCTTACGTTTAGGGATTGCAAGACCATATATGTTGGAAGCTTTTATTATTTTTATTTTAAGTTCATCATCATTGTTCCTTTTTTTTTCCAGAAGTTTGGCGTCAATCAGTCCAAGCCAGAATTTACAGTGGATCTCAAAGGGGCATTGATTGACTGGGCTTCAAAGGACAAATCCAGCAAAAAGAATGTTATTGAGGTAAATTATTTTATTTAAATGCAAAACTTTAAGCACTTCAAAAATTATCTCTAAACTTAGTTCAGGTTTTTTGCATTTCTTCTCTCTAGATCAAACATGTATGTTTGTTCTGGTACCTGTAAGAAATGTCCATTCTTAATGTCTGTACAGGACATGCTTTTAAATTTTACAAAGACTTATTTTCTGCTTTTACTGATCTTGGAGTAGCTATTTATCATCTGAAAGTCGTGCCAGAGAGAAGTTTAACTTGATGTAATTTAATTTTGGAATTCTAGTATGTTTCTCAATTCTGATAATATCTGTTCTTGTTTCTTTAAAGCTAAAAACCCGCCAAGGAACTGAGCTTTTAATTCAGTCTGATAATGACAGCTTCATTAATGAATGGTATAAGGTTCTTAACTACACCATCAACAATCAGGTAGGTATCTGAACCACGAAGGCTCTGATTTCAAGGTAGTATTATTTAGCAGAATTAATTACGTAATTACTCCGAGTAGTTCATATACCTCTTCATTTCCTCATTTTCTTGAGCATGGGCTGAGGATATGGTGATTCCTGGTGATGTGGCATGAAATGAAATTGTGCCAAGGGAAGAAGGATGATCTGCTGGGCTAAGAATCAGGAGGTGTGGAGTGATCTCCTGCTCAGCAATGAGCTTCTTTCTGCCCCCACATACTTGTTCTGTCTCAGCAAGCTGAAAGGCTCTGGCAGGAGGAAGCGGAAGGGAGAACAACTGACAAAGGAATGCTTACCTTAGTCAGCATCTGTTATTGCTATTCCCTTCAGACTAAATTAAGGCGTAAATCAAAAGCCAAGAGACCTAAGACTGTGCAGGGCAAAGTGTACCTTGTTTAGACCACCTGATAATTTCGAGCACTGAAACTTTTGAGTACAAAAATCTGTCAGATCTGAAGCAAACTTAAGTTTGGAAAAAAAACCTCCATGGTAATAGTAGCTGTGAATATTTTTCCTGTGATGGCTATGGCTTGCTCAAATGTGAGGCCTTTCCCAGAAGAATGCTCCAGGTTAGATTCAAGTCTCTCTGCTCCTTCAGGAAACTATTACATCAATATGTTGTATAGAAGGAGTATCTGTGAAAGTTGTCTTTTCACACACAAATTTTGAAGTTGTTGGATTAGACTTGGTCCGTTATGCAAACGTAAATTCTAGGTGATATCTCCAGAGCAATTCATAGTTTCGAAATTTAACAATCCTGAAAAGCTTTGAGGAAGAGAATCCTGTCCAAATGATGTTAGTGACAGTGGGATCCTTAGCAGGGACATTAATTGAATGGCTGAATATTTTGACTGTTGATGTATAAAAAAGTCTGTCTGAAGCTTTTGAAAGCCAGTACAAAATGAGGGTTGTTAAAAGCTCACATCTGCCCTCCAAGTTAAAGTGCAAATTAATTGATTTTATGCGTAGTCTTGTTTCTGCTCATTCAGTGTTCTGGAGTACACAGCCTTGTGTTATGTTTAAAATACCTTTCCTTGTAAGAAAAGACACTGCTATTTTTGTAATTGCATAGAAACCAAGTCTGTGTTAGTAGAAGTAAGATGTGTGCAGTTACAGAATGCAGTATGTTGCATTAAGACCAAAAGAAGTTTTTTTCTTATTCCTCGGTGTGTCTGAGGTCATATGCAGCATACGTGTGAGGCTGCAGATAATTTCTCAGACTTCAGCATCTGCTGTCACATAACAACATGATTTGCATTTTCATTTCAATGTGGGTTTCTTATTCTTTTTGAGAATATGCTTTTAGACCCTGGTATAGTTACTCTGTTGGCCTGAATTCAGTATACTTCGACAGCGATCAAGTTCTCCAACTGATGGTCTGTTTTCTATCACAGAAAACTTAAATTACAGAGATTAGAAACAGGATAAATGTTCTAGAAATTGGTTTTGACCTTATCATTCAGGTGCTTCTGTAGCAGATCATCTGGATGAAATAGCTGATGTTTGTCTACTGGATTTGGGAGGAAGAAAAAAAAGTTGATGTAATTAAGTTTTTGTCTGTATTGGGTCTTATGACCAAATACTACTTCTCAAAGTTACTGCCAGCAAGAATGGTATCATCTCTGAAGATAATGTTAGCATCTCAAGTTCAGGAAAGAATCAAGTGAAAGAGAAAATAAAAGTATATTGTAGAGCAGTCTGCATGAAATGTATTTCTTAGTGCTGTGTTCTGTGAATTGGTAAACTTACCTTTATCTTCTTAAATCTAATAGGTAATAGAATCTGATGAAGCATTAGAAGATGAGGTACCAGATTCTCCTGGGGTGGAAAAACAAGACAAAGAAAAAGAGAAAGAGAATAAAGACTCTAAGAAACTTCGTTGTGAGTAGAAAATATTCCAATAATTGATTTTAGGAATGCAAAAAAAAAAAAAAAAAAATTACCTCTTCTTCACTCGTGTAAACAAGACAGAATTCAAGAGGACATCTTCCATCTTGCTGCCAGTTACTAACTTTTATCTATGTTTTCTTAATCCTACTTAAAAAGTAGGAGAAAACAGGCAGTAGTGAAATAATCTGTTTTCAAGGTTTTGTCAAAAGTGTGGAAGTAATTGGATGTTTTCTCTGACTTATAAATTATTTTGAATAAGAATCTCTGTCCCTGTTCAAAACTGACTTGGATGGTTTTACTTTTTTGTCCACGGTACAACATCTGTAAATATTTTCACTGTTAACGAAAACTTCAGTTTCACTAAGTTGCTAATGCTATATTGGCTCCTTTACAGAAACCAAACATTTTTAATCACACTCTCAAATTTGAAAGAAATTTCTTTTAGCCACAGAATTTTTTTTCTGTGGAAGAAATATATCAATCAGGCAGACTGTTTTGTCCTTTACTTCTGGGCCTTAAGTAATTTGCAAGAAAGTATTTATTTCAGTTAAGATGGTTAGTGAGAGCCAGAGCTAGTTTTGAAACATAGCTATATGTTTTAAATTCCATGCTTACTTTAAGTTACTATTTAGATATTTTTGCATACAGCACTTGGTGACAGGTTAGTGTTCTGGCAGTTTGAAAAATGGATGCTATGTACAAGAAATTAAAAAAAAAAAAAAAAGAGAGAATATGGATGCAATGTGAATTTGAATAGTTAATCTTCAAAAGTTGTTTTTGTGCATATTGATGCTAAGCATATTTTTATTTCCAGCAGTGAAAGTACCTAGCAACATAGATGCCACAGATCAGAAAAAGACCAAAACGAAGCTCAAGAAGTTTCTCACACGACGACCTACATTACAAGCTGTCCGTGAAAAAGGCTACATTAAGGGTAAATGAACCTTTTTAACAAAGGAAATAATTTGAGAAACTGAATTTGATAATTCAGGTGTACAATGGGGTTCATGTTGTCTAGTTTTAGAGTAAAACATGAATGTAGCTTGCTTAACAGTATCTTGGATGGATAGTGAAATTGGTGATTGTTTGTCGTTCTTCTGAGTCTTCTGAGCAATGCTGTTAGCTACTAAACTTTGCCAAGGATGTCCTCTTCAGCTCATTATTGGCAAAACTGAAGTGGAAAATGAGAGCACAGGAGCCTCTATGGACTTGGAGTGCTTCTGAGCTAGAAAGTCCATTTGGTCTGCTGCTCTGAGCTGGAAATTTTGTATAGCCAAGTAATCGTTTGTGCAAACAAGGGAAAGGAAAGCTGTCCTTTTGTTACAGAGCTGAACACGTGCTCATGTTTCACAGGGGTGTTTTTAATCTGAATGGAACTGGAGAACTGTGTGCCATCTCATTAGAAACAAAATGTTTAGGCAGAAAAAGGATGAGGCTGAAGGAATCTAAACTCCAACATCCTTTTTCCCTAACCTTCTTTTTTTTTGAATGTAGACATTTTTTTGGAGATTTTTTCCACAAAGAATGAGTTTTACAGATACTCTTGAAGCCAACTTATGAAACAATTGATAGCTTAATATATACTTCCATCTGTCACACTTGTAGAAACTCTGAAAGAGAACGGTTTTTGCACAGGTCTAAATTAATGTGATTATGTAAATTTTTTGGTAATTCCTGGTACTCACTGTAAAAGTTAATTTATTTGTTTGTATGCTTTAGCAGGATTCATAGGTGGTGCTCTACTAGGGTCAAAATAGCATATGGGTAGGCAAATATCAGACCAAATCTGACTGTGATTTGCCTAACTGCATACTTTAACAGATGTGCTTCTGTTGCATGTAGCATTTGATATATTTGTGTATCTGCAAATATCATTTAACTGTAAACTATGAATTTTTTGTTTGAAGCAAGTAGGCATTTTTCCCAGACTTTGATGTTTTGCCCTGCTTTACAGCTTAGAATTCGTGTGAATTCTCAATGACGTAACTTCTGACATGAGCAACAGTAAATGCTAAGCCAAGTTTAACTTGTACACGTGCATGCTGATGATTGGATTTTTAATAAAGACGCTAAGGAACAAAGAGTTTGTTTTTATTTAAAAGCATGATGTAAACTTTAAAAGTTGGATCCGTGCTGTACAGTTTTACATTTACTGTATGAGTGAAAAATACAGAAGTCTTTCTGAAGCTCAGTGTACTTTGTGGCTGCTACTAAGCTTAGTAAATGAAAACTTGGCAAATGCAATATCAGCTGAAAAAAATGAAAAAAAAATTATAAAACACCCTTGAAACAGCATGCATCAAGCTGAGAAGTAACTGTGCTAAACTTCTGTTACATGGAAAAACAGAATTACAAAAGCTACTTTAAAATGGGAGAAACAAATACGGTTCTCCTTTATGTGGAAATAGTTATGGTCAGAAGCAGTTGCAGCAAATAATTTTGTTACATACCAATATTTTCTTGTCCTATCTAATCTGCATTATTTTACCTGCTACAGCTGCTTGCTAGTCTGGCTTTCTGCTGCGTGGCCTTTTTCAACCCTTTGCTACTGATTCTGCTTATACAGCTGGCTGTGTGAGTAGGAGCAGCAGGAATGAGATGTTTTGGGGCACTGGCCTTTATGCATACAGCTAATAATACCGTTGTTTACCAATTTTCTCACTGTATAATTGGTTTGGTGTGCTGTTTGGATTTCCCAAAGCAGTTATCAAATGCAAGTGTTGTCACTAAACATGAAAAATGGGCTAGATGCTATGCATGATGCAAATGCAAGAGCAGTTTCTCTCTCGCATAAGCTCTGAAATAAAATGTATTAAATACTGCAAAGATGGTCACTTACATGCTGCCTTTAAAAGATAAAATAAAACTTTCTTCCCTTGGAGTGTGAGCTTTGCTTCTCTATTTCAAGACTTGTTTCAGTCTCATGCATCTGAACTTGCGATGTCATCTGTTATGTGGGCATACGATGAAACCATGAGTCTGGGGAACGTTTCAGTGCTAACATCTGATCTGAACAAGAGGAATTAACATGCTGATGAAATACACTAAGACTTTACAAGAACGTGTTCTCTGCCGAAGCTGATTTTCATTTTGCTCTAGTTTATGACAGAGAGCACTCCCACTGGCTTTTGTGTAATTTTGAGGGCAAGACATAAAATATCAAAGAAGATGGACTTTGTCCATAAGTACTTGTATTTAAATTCCAGCCTTGCGGCCATGTTGCCTATGCATAGTCACATATGCAGTCAGAGCTCTGTGATGTAAAGGTCTATCATTTATGAAGTCATTTCAGAACTTAGACCTGTGAGAAGCTAAACTCTGTATTAAAACCTTTCTCTGTAAATGAACATGTAATGCTGGTTTAAACAGATGCAATGGAGAATAACGTTTTTTTCTCCCCGCATGCTTTCATTTGGGTTAAAATGTTTCCATTCAGATTTTTTTTATCAAAGATTAAGATAAATGTATTTTGAACTCCGAATAGGAATGAAGTACAACAGAACATACGAATCTTAACAGGCTCAATTTCTCACTGCAGTAATGACTGCATGATTCTTCTGAGTTTTCTTCTGATGGATTAAAATGATTTCAGTACCAAAAGTTCCTCCCTCAAAGACTCATGTTTGGGTAACTGCTGACACTTTTTCTTGCTGGGAGCTGTTGAGAACTCTTTTCAGAACTTTCCCCCCTTTCGCTCTAATAATGCAACAATTGTATCCGGTACTTTTTGCTCTTTGTAGAGGTTTGTTTTAACCTGCACTAGTTCTGTCACTCGAGTCCTGTTCCACTGTAAATCAGTCTCTTTACTTGGTTCCAGATCAAGTGTTTGGTTCCAATCTCACCAGCTTGTGTCAAAGAGAAAACAGCACGGTGCCAAAGTTCGTGAAGCTGTGCATTGAGCATGTTGAGGAACATGGTATGGTGAATTTTTTGTTTGTTTTTAAATCCCTCTTGCTCATCATGCTGTCTAATTTTGAATGTTTTAATCCTTAATGTGCTGTTGATTGTTAGAGAAAATAATCTGACATGTGTCTGTAGTTAGCAATGAGATTTTGAGGGTGGTAAGGTAGGTGGAATCCAGTGTGGGGAGAAGGAAGGAAGTCTTACATTGGAGGAATTGATCTACTTCAGTATCTTTCAAGAGGAGGAGAAGGCTGAACAGCTTTTTGGAGGAGAAATTACAAGAAGTCATAGAAGAGCTTATTTTATTGAAGTTTTACTTCAGGTGAAGAGAGACTTTCAGAAGTTACATGTGACATCATGGGTTGTCTGATACAAAGGACTTCTTCACTTTTTTTCTTTGTAAGAAATTTCTTGGTTGAGATTCCTGATTTGTCTGTACTCTGGGTTGGGCTTCTAGCTTGTCTCTTGCCATTGCCATATCAACTGAGAGTGATTTATAGAATCTCCATAACCGTTGCTGAGATGGTCTGTTAATTTGAGAACATAATCTTGAGATCAGGGTGTTTACAAGGGAGTACCATAAGTGAATTTTAAGGCATTTTCCATGGGCATTTCTGAGGATTTTTTGCAGCATGTTGTCTTCTTTCTCAATGCTGTTGCCTTGTGTCCCAGGAGGGGAAAAATAACTGCTTCCACTGCGTTACTCTTGGTCAACAAACTACCGTCCTGTAGTACCGTCCTGGCAGGCTTTGTCCCATTTGTGATCTGCAGTTTGATAGAAAGGGGCTATTTTTCCTTTTTAATTTTTTTGTATTTTAAAGACAGGACTGCAGTGAAGATAGTGGTGAAGTTTTCCCTTTTTAAATACCTGAGGGGAAGCTGACAGAAACGAGCAGGTTTTTTCCCCACTTCCTCAACTCTTCTTTCTGCCAGCACACGTCAAATCAGTTCTTTCTGTAAAGGAATGACTAGTGGATTATGGGGAAAAGGGATGTGTCAGATGGTGCTGGTAACTGTGCTGTGTTGCATCAGGCTACTCCAGGAGCTGCAGGGACTGAAGGTATTCTGGCAACACTCACCCTCTTGGGGGTACTGACTTGCACGCTGCATTCAAGTGCCATTTCAGTTAAATTCTTTACCTGCTAATGAGGAATTGCATTAGCTTCCACAGAGACAGTTTTCTTCTTTGCCTGGCTGTGTGTTACAGTACTGTAAGGGCAGGGGCTACCTGTTAACTTCTGAAGGCTGTTGGATAGTGAGTGCGCAGGCACATCATTATTTCTTGCAAACCTGGTCACTTGGCAACTTTGAGGTGCCCTCTTATGCCTGACTTGAGTTTTCTTGACCATCATTAAAAAATGGAACATCGACGAAATACTTGGTTCTTGCATGTTGGACTCTGCATATATCCATCCATCTACCCACTAACAGCATTTTAAATGGCATCCTGAGTCTCACTGGGAAAACTTGAAGCTGTTACCTCATTTACTCCTGTTCTTCTGCATAGGAAGCTTTAAAGGTTACTTTGAACTTGACACTACAAAATCTTTTTCAGCAAACTAAGCCTTCTCTGATGTGCCCTGCCCATCAAAAAGCTAGTGAAATGGTTTTTTTTGCTGAACCAAGTGATTGTTAGCACAAGATTAGGAGGGCTGCTTTTGGTTTTAATTTTGCAGAATAGACCTATGAGCAAGGAGCCTAATGATTTCAGAACCTGTATGCATGAAAGATATTAAAATTGATTTATCCCTTTATTTTAGGATTAGATGTTGATGGCTTATACCGAGTTAGTGGTAATCTTGCAGTGATACAGAAGCTAAGATTTGCAGTCAATCATGGTAAGTTTTCATCAACTACATTACAGTTGCATAGCTTTTCAGATTGCTTGAAGTTTGTAGAGAACTCATGAGAAAAGATTTCTTAGTGCATAACGCAGCTTTTCTTGAGAAATGATTGCCATCCTTAAAGTTACTTCAAAATTGCAGAATTTAGTGTGTAAAAACACACCCATAAAAAAATCCAAAACAATGAAACCACCAAACCCTAACAAAGTAATCAAAAAACCACCACCCTAACAGCCTGCTGGTTTGGTCTTACATGGAGGCATCGCTAGAGCATTTTTCTTAAAGAAAGGTGGTAATAGAATTCAAGAGGAAAAAATGACCAAAGAACCCCCAAACTGCGTACCTTATGGGGAAACAGTAAGAGTATCGAGCTTCTGCTAGTGTTAAACTTGTAAGTTGATGCTTTTTAGCAAGATTAGTATGGGGATTGCTAGCTTGTCTTTACAGCACTGTGGTGTACAAAACCTCTTCATGTATCTGTACCATAGTGTTTGGTTCAGTGGGAATCAGTAGGTAGACTGAAGCTGGGAAGAGAACAGTGGCTTATCTGAGCCCTATGATCTCATCACTCATTTCCCAATTAATCAGGTCTAAAAGTAAATTCTGTGTTACGTCTAGAGTTGGGATTCTCCTCTGGAAAGCCTCCTTGGCAGGAAAGCTGCATGTAGTGCACTAGGCAAAGTTTGGCCACCTCTGTCCATAGGAGTTCAGAAAAGATCCTGCTTCCAGGCTGAGGTGGAATTACTGTTGAATTTTCTCTTGCTGTTTCCTTTTGGAGTAGTTTGGGGCACTCTGCATTGCTGCAGCTCTCCCGAGGACTGGATTGTTGATAGTGTTTTAGCTCAGAGAGCATGCAAGGTTGTCGTAATGCAGCCTTATGAGCATCTCACACAGTGTATTTGTTCTGAAAAGTATTCTCCCAGCCACCTACAAATGTAAAAGGTTTTACACTGTTGCACCCAGCAGCGAAGAGGCTGAAGCAGGTTACCAGTCTTCCGTACATTAAAAACAATAAACACAGGAAAGAAAAGGAATTAACTTTTTTAAGTAACCTTTTATAGTTAACTTATTAATATTAATTATTCAATTTTTTCTCTCAGATGAGAAACTTGACTTGAATGACAGTAAATGGGAAGATATACATGTCATCACAGGAGCTCTAAAGATGTTTTTCAGAGAACTGCCGGAGCCGCTGTTCACTTATAACCACTTCAATGACTTTGTCAATGCGATTAGTAAGTATGGGAAGCAGTGCTGTGCTTTTGGTACAAGTTCTGCTCAATGTGAGCACTTTGGTTGTTGTAGAATGTTTTGGCTGTGAGTGTCTGCAAGGCTTGCGTGTCGCTGTCGGTAATATGCAGGCTGCCCGGGAGGTGGCAGCATGCTCTCTGATATCAGCCCTGAGAAATCTAAGCTTTTAGCCCCAGTCTGTTAATTTTTATCATGAAGTTTTGTACAGAAATACTGAGGTTTTGTTTCTACACTTCTTCCTTCTGCAGAGCAAGAACCGAGACAGCGTGTCCATGCTGTTAAAGATCTAATCAAACAGTTGCCAAAACCAAATCAGGACACTATGCAAGTACTCTTTAGACACCTGAAGAGGTAAGAATCAGAAGGAAGGAAAGGCTTTGTACTGCTGATACTCCCTTAAAGCCAAATAATCAAGTTAAAAAGAGGAGGTGGCAGTGCCTGTTGTGCTTTTCTTGCATATATTGGACTTGATAAAAGCAATATATCAGTCTGTATTTATACAAGCTTGCAGAGCAGCAAGCGGACAGTATGTGGCATAATTGTGATGCTTGTCTTATGTTACAGAAATTGTTAGGACTTCGAGAATAGTATCCCAGAACCAAACTTTTTTGTAGAGAAGGGAATCACAGCGGCTTTGTGCTAATGACAAGACTAGTCATTAAGGAAATATTATGTATAGTCATTTGCTTTGGACTTCTTTTCTGTCATCCCATTACTCTAGCACTGATAGATCTTCTTTTTGTGTATTTTTTCTCCTTTCAGAGTTGTAGAAAATGGAGAAAAGAACCGAATGACCTATCAGAGTGTAGCAATAGTTTTTGGTCCAACCTTATTAAAACCAGAGAAAGAGACTGGTAACATAGCAGTCCACACGGTGTACCAGAACCAGATTGTAGAATTAATCCTACTGGAATTGAATGCCATCTTTGGACGCTGACATTTTTCTTGGAGTGGAAACTGGAAGTGATGGGTTGGCAGCAGTATTCCATCAGGAGGAAAATCTCCCATTGTACGTGATGTATTATGTTTGTGGACCAAGAAGCAACTTGATTTTTGCACTTTCGGGGGAGGGGAGAAACAGGAGAAATGTTTTACCACTTTAATGCAGATTAAAGACAACACTTTCATTGTTTGGATTTCTTTGAAAAATTCATTGTAAAAAGTGAATTTAAAAGTTTATAGTTTGCCTTTTTTTTTTTTAAGTAGCATTTGCAAATTACAGTATAGGTTCATACACTGGATTTCTTGGAGAGTAAAGCTATTAATCTCAAACTGGATAATCTGGAATTTAATCTTAAAACGTTCCCACTTGGTATGGAAAAGTTCTATGAAAATAATCAGTGAAGTTACATCTTAGGCTTGTGTGTTACAAGCAAGCTATGCAGGTCGGAGTGACGCTTTTCTGAGGGGTTTCTGCATGCAGTGACTGTCTTACGCTAACAGTTTGGTTTAGTTATTCAGGTCTGATTCCTCACTTGACACCTGCTATCCTTTTTCCTTTTTTGTCTTTTTCTCCCCCAGCGACATTTCTGGAACTTCTTAGTCGCTTTATAGAACAGCATACTATTGTGAACACTGAACTTGTAAGAGTATCCAGCAATGGATATTTGTCTTGTGGCATAACAAAAGTCATATTTAATACACATGTTTGTTTTTTCAGGGTGTCTCCTGAGCTAGGTTTTGTGTTATACTGATTTACAGCTAAAACCGAAGTAAATTCCGACTGTAACACTGTATTGAGTTCTTGGTGTAATGCTGTGGTAGTGGAAGTTTCTTATGTAAATACAGACTGTCCTGTTGGTTCTTGTATATAATTCAGTTCTTGTATAGTTTAAGAACGTTCTAGTCACACATTTCTAACGATGGGTAGAGTAGCTGCAGTAGCATAATGTTTCCAGTTGACGTCTGGGTTTCAGCAGCGAAGCAGGTTATGGAGAGGGAGGGGGGAACCTAACTGTGTGCACTTTTAGATATTAATTACATTTGCGGGCAAATAACTGTAACGCGAATGGTACTGGAAAAATACAGAGTGTGCTTGCTAAATTAATGCACTACAAGAGGAGCCTTTTAGGTTATTTAATGTGTACAGGATACGTTAGAAAAATGTATTGCAAATTCTAACATCTACAAATAGTGAAACTCATGTTCTGACAGATAGAAGTTTGATGGAATCCATGATGCTAAATTTAAGAATTTCTTTTTACATTAATGTAGAATAATTTGTAAAATTGGTTTTGAAAGATTTTGTTACAGGGAGCGTGGTCTGCTGAAGATTTTTTTAAATGTATTTTTCTAGACTAACTGCTGTATCTGACATATTTGTTATGTCTAACCTGAATAAAGAAAACCATTAGTTATTTTGGAGTCTGCCATTCCCGCTTCAGACAACGTGAACCCCTTCACAGAGTAAGACCGATGCGTCTTGTTGCTTAGCATGGACACTGCTTGCAGCAAGGAGTTGTCCCGCCACATTAAAAGGTGCAAGCTTACTTTATAATCTGACAATTTTAGGAATCTCCCAGTCCCTTTCTTTAACAAGCTAAACTCTTAACATAAGATTCGCAGAAGACAGAAGTAATTTATGGATACAGGGTTGCAGTCTTTCAAACATCTCAGCTCTCTTCCTACTGTACAGATAGCAGATACACTGGGAAATAAGTCACCTTCACTTTTAATCTGTTGTATTCTTCTCACAACAAAGTTCCAGATTCCAGCAGAGGGGATGTTTGGCGAAGTGCTGAGATGTAATCAGATGAATGGTACGAGAATTTCACAAGCATAAAGCTTGAATGAGAAGTCTTTGTAGATAAAGGAGAAGGCAGCTTACCTTGCGGCTTTCTCACTGTTTTATTGTGGTAATGGTGAAGTTCTGTGGTTTGTTGCAAAGCAACCTGGGTGAGAATTGTGATAGCTACATCTGTGTTGTCTTTTCAGCCTCCTGTTAGGCTTTCAAATGAGAGCAGTGCCGAGTGGCAGATGTGCCCCATCGACTACAAAATACAAGCAACGCTGAAATCTGTTGTTGTAGATTTTTGAAATCCCAACTTCAGCTGTAAAATTAAGAATTCCCATTGCTAAAGGAGATAGATAAGCTGTATCGGTGTTTCTGTATTCAGAGAAAGAATTCCTCCTTAGAACCATTTGATAACAGGGATGAACATCGCATTTTTCCTTGTATTCCCAGAAAATAAAGCATTTTGTTATTACAATATATAGTATGGTTTTGTGCAGTGAAATCGACCTTTTTTAATTGTCTCAATTGGGAAGGGGAAAGTACTTCTTAACTGAAAGAGGTGCAGCTAAACACTCAGCCCGTCGGCTGTCCGGCCTGAGGGCATGCTTGAGATTCTGCGTGGCAGCACACGGGGATTGCTCACTACCTGAACTGCCTTGTCTTCTCGTTCCTACAGTTAGCTTTCCTGTAAAAATCAAACCCAGAGTTCTGCACAAACGCAGGGAGGGAAAGCTATTTGTGTCAGATGAAACAAAGCTTGAACTGAGGAAAGTATGAACCAGATTGGATTCTAGCATAAAACCTATTTTACAGCAGTAATAACTGTGGGGAGGGACTGGAGCTCTAATGCTTTGCTTTGCAGAATGGGCTGTTTTTCAGTCAAAGATGCAGGTAAGCCAGTGTGCTCAGTGCGGGCTGCTGGCTGTGCTCGCTGCCAGCACCCACCCTCACGGACAGCCAGCACGGATTCCCTGTGCGCCGAGCCCTCTGGCACTCCTTGGATCTCGCAGCATGAAGGCAGGCTGCGGGTACCGTACTATTGCTTCATTCTTATGGGGAGCGCTGACGTTTTCCTCTTAAAGGGAACGGCTTTATTTAGCCCCAGAGGACTGATATTTTCAGAATCAATCGGTTAATTCATGAGCGGGCCGCGCACTGGGCATTCTGCTGGGGCGCGGGGGGAGGCTCAGCATGTCTGATGAGGAGAGGAGAGCTCCTCTGAGGAATCTTAATTAGCCTCCACAATTGCCAAGTTCTGTGGGCCAGCAGCTGGTAGGGCTGGATCGGCCCTTTTTCAAAAGTAGCCCTATGCGATTGTGCGACTTAAATGAACTTTTTTTTTCCATAGCATTCTTGTAAACAGAGCACTTGTAAAACAAGATCACGCTGTGTAGCAAACCAACATGAAAGACGTGCAGAGGGAGCTTGGCCTCCTGGACCCTTTTATTTCCTTGAGACTTAAATGGCAGCTCTAATATTAGAGTTTCCTAGGACTTCCCCAGATGCACCGGGTTTGTTAAGGTGCTTAGCTGCTGCTTGCTTTCAAAAGAAGAAAATTACGTTGCGTTCAGCACGCTCAGAACTGCAAATGGGAACAGTTATGGGATAGCACGGGGGTGACTGAATTTTGCGGCTTACTGCACTGAGTTGTCACTCACAGGGAAGGGGAGAGCTGGTCCTGAGTGTGGGAATGGGCAAATGCAAAGCAGGGCAGGCAACAGGACAAAGCAGGTGTGATGGACAGCCGGCACAGCAGAGGAACTGTTGCTTAGAAAATCTGCAGGAGCACAGGCAGAGCTGGGAGGAAGCCAGGCTGCTAGGAACTGGGGTGGTTTTCTTTTTCCTTTTTTTTCTTCATGTTAATTGATAGTGCAAAAAGAAACAGCTGTCTTCTGTAATAATAAATTCTGTAAGGAAAGGCTTTCATTTTTTGCACCAGGCGCTGGAAGCTGAGCACCTCTCCTCCTCTGCTAGTTCATCGTGTGCTGCAGCCCTGTGCTTGGACTCAGCGGCGAGAGCTGCCTCATCCCTCCTGCAGTCTGCCTCACCTCTGCCTTGTCCTTACACCGCTCAGCTCTCCCTTTCCTACCTGCACCCCGTTATGTCTGCTGCGTTGTACGGCCCTGACACTCGGTGTGCTTCACTCTGCGCAGCCCCTGCCCTGCTCCACGAGTGAGCATTGTCGGTGTTAATAGGCATCCCAGCGCTGCTGCATCCCAGCAGTGGTTTGGAGCACAGGGCCGTGTCCCAGAAGCCATTCATTCTCCAGACCCCACCAATGGAGGGGGTACAAACTTGCAGGCACTCCTTTCTAGCACATAACTCTGTTCTCATTTAGAAAGTTTTTCTTCTTGCATATCTGAGCAGTTGTGACTGCAATTCGCTTACATCTTCCCTATTCTGTCTATTCCACGTAGCGTGCACACGCAGCCATTTCCCCCTTCATCTCTGCACACCCAGTAGCAGCCTACGAAGCTATTAAAGGCTTCTGTGTTTCTGTTTTCCCTTCTCCAGACTAAGCAATCCCAATCCTTTTAATCTTCCCCTGGCTGTCCCGCAGCGTGCTGACCAGAGTGTGAGCTGGGGCAATGGCAGTTATGCTCCCCTTAAGGCCGTGCCCTTGGCGCTCGCGTATGAGACAACCTGCAGCACGCTCCCTGTTTCCTCTTCGCCCCGTGATGCTCCCTATGCCAACCTCATCCCTTGCCTTGTGAGTTCCTGCTAGCAGTTGCTGTAGCTTGCAGGGCTGTGGAATCAGAGGGTGGTAGGATGGTTTGGGCTGCACAGGACCTTAAAGACCTTTCTGTTCCAGCCCCTGCCCCGGGCAGGTTGCCACCCACCAGATCAGGCTGCCCAGACTGGGGCAAAGGTCTGCCCACAGACTCAGGCAAAAGCGATGAGCTTGGCAATGCTTTGCTTCAGGCCAGGCATTTTTTTTAATCCAGCCCTAAAATTCAAATCAGGCTCCAGCTCACGGCCTGCACCGCCGGGCGTGAATGCTAAGCAGCCCGCTCCGGCCCAATCTGTTGGCTGCCTGGCGAATGGCTGCTCTCCATAGAAACCCTACTGGAGTCAGTCATTATTCTCTCGTCATGCACTTGCGTCTCTCTTGTATTTATATAAGATTAGGTAGCCCTGTTAGGTTTTTACCCCTCTGATTGGAGCTTATTTTAACCTCAATTAAGCCATCAGCCCCGCTTTCCGAAGGCAGAGCGATAGCACGACCATTATATTCCCCCACTTTTTGTTTGGAGATGTGCTGGGGCCGGGCTGCGTGGCGGTCACCAGCGGGGACGGATGGTGCCAGACTCCCAGAGGTGCTGTGGCACTGCGCAATTATTGCTCCAGACAGCTGAAAGCAGCGGGGCTCCTGCTTCCCCTGCTTGGTTTTAGCCTGCCGTGATTGCTGGCACAGAAAGATGCTGATTATAAGTAAACATTAATTATGCCCTGCTACCCTGCTGCTGGGCCTGCGCTCGGCTCCTGCCACTGGAAAATCATCAGCATGGATTTCAGCATAGAACCATGGAATATCCCAGGCTGGGAGGGACCAAAGGGATCATGGAATCCAGCTCCTGGCCCCACACAGAGCCACCCAAGGCTCAAACCCTGTTTCAGGTACACATTCATGTACAGAATGGATGTGTATTTATTTATCCATAACTCTGGGTTCCTGTGGCCCTTTATGTTGCTTATTTATTGTACACATTTTGGGTTGAAAATCCACTTCTTCTCCAGACGAAATATTTTCAATGCAGCAGTATGCCCTGGAGCAGACCACATCCAGAATTCCATCTTGCTTGGACAGAGAACATTGCTTCTAAGCACTCTCCTCACTTGTGGATGGAGTTACGGCACTTTTTGTGCCACTGCACTCCCACGCTGCAGTGAAAGCATTTAATAAAGCCCTTGTCACCCTGAAGAAAGGGAGCTCAGGTGATGCAGTGAGCAGCTCTGTGATCTGCCCCCACTGCTCAACAAAGAATCATTTTAGTGTCCCTAAAGGGCGGAAAGAAAGCAAATAAAACCTATCAATCATTCTATACGTCAAGGTGATTTTTTACAGATGTGTTTTTGTTTGTTTTTAAATGGTAGCCCCTTCCTTACTCTTTAAAAAAAAAAAAGTTACTATTTCTGTACTTTTTCTTCGCTACAGAAGGCTGAGCAGCACCGAATCGTGGCTGAGTCCTGCTCCTCTGGGGGAGTCACAGCTACGGAGAGCATTCCTTGGCACTTGAGCTTCAGCCTCGGGACCGCAGCGCACTGTGACGGCACCACGTGGCGGTGGGGCAGCTCGGTGTGATGGCCTGGCTCCACTGCCCCACGTGCTCACAGCCCACCCCACCTCTGGGCATTCGGAAGGACAGGCCGTGCTGGAGACAATTCCAAAGGGCAAAGCAATGTGGCAGTCATGGCTGTTATTTGCAGGCTCCACAATCTGGAGACCGTGTTCTCAGAACCAAAGCTGGCAGAAGAACATGGTTAATGTGAAGGATTAGTCCCTTACCTTTAAAATCAGCCCCCTTCTCCTATTGGCACATGGGACAGATTTGGCCCTGCACAGCTGTCATTGCTGCCACAAACGACCAAATCACAGAACCATGGAATTATTTGAGTTGGAAGGGACCCTTAAAGGTCATCTGGTCCACAGCAATGAACAGAGACAACAAATGGTTACCTGGAAGTGTGTGCAGTGGCTCCAGAGCTCTTTAAAATCCTGTCGTGAGGCTGGGGCTTTGCAGGCGTGGAGAAGGCTACAGTTTGCTTTCATTTTCAGCTCTCTTTAACTGTTCTCATTTTGCTCCATCTCCTTCCATCTCTTTGTCCTCACTCCTCAGTCTGTGTTTCCCAGCCCTCAGCAGGAAACACTCACCTCCCAAGGCATCTCGGTGGTTATTAGCAGCAGCACTGCAGGCCACCCAGAATCCTTCAGCACAAGCCTAGTTTCCAAAGGGTTATAAAACCACCCACAGCTGAAAAGCTTGGCAAGGTTTTCTGAGAGGAATTTGCTTTGGGTCGCAATCTTTGCATGCAGCCATGGTACTCTGTCCCCAGGGAGCAGGGAACCCCTCTGTGGGATCTTCCCAAGGCAGCATCCACGCCTCTCTTCGGGGAGCGCCTCAGAAGCCTGACAAGAGCTCCCTCCGTGTCTGCGATGGGCCTCTGCAAAGACATGAGCCCAGAAAGGGGCTGATTTACAGTTAAACAACCTTCATCTTAGGAATCCCTTTCTTTCAGTGCTCAGCCCGACAACCCCTCTGGAAGCTTTGTGTGCAGAACAGACAGAGATTTCCACTGCAGCCAGGCCAGTGAAGATGTCAATATTAAATGCATCCAAAATGTGCAAAAATCAAAGCTTCTGTGAAAAGCACATTCAAGTCACCAAAATATCAGAAGAATCAAATGTATTCTTCATCAAAATAATTTGTAACTCTGCACTGCATTGCTGAGATTTACACACCTCTTCACATGACAGAGCTGCTAAAGGAGCAGGAGGACGTCCTTCTAGAGAACGCCCCATACTTGGCTCAGCCTCACATTGGCTGGGCTGTGTGGTTGTACTGTGAAATCATGGGGCATAGAAGCACAGAATCATTAAGGTTGGAAAAGACCGCTAAAACCATCCAGTCCAACCCCACCATGCCCACTGACCATGTCCCTCAGTGCCACATCCTCATGTTCTTGAACACTTCCCGGGACAGTGACTCCACCACCTCCCTGGGCAGCCTGTGCCAGTGCCCCACCACTCCTCCTGAGAAGTTTTTCCTAATATCCAGCGTGAACCTCCCTTGGCACAACTTAAGACCATTATATGTAGCAAAGAGGAGGCAATGGTGGGCTGGGCTGGCTGGGCCGGCAGTGGGTACAGACTGCTCACAGTGAGTGCTCTGGGACTGGGGCTCAGTAAAAGTCAGTATAAAAGGGAAGGGAGGGATAGAAATAGCAAGGCATGAAATGAACACAAAACCAAAATACCCGCACCAGGAAATGAGAGTATCTCCACAGCCAGTTGTGAGAGTCACTCAGGAAATGTTTCTGCAGATAAGACAGCTTGGTTAAAAAAAATAAACTAAAAAAAGAAAAGAACTGCTTGTGCATTGATTGTGGGAGGATTTCACTGTCATATCTGCTGCAGCTAACTAAGGTGACAGGAGGGTGCTGCGTTGCTTTTACAGCTTGCAGAAGTAATGGAGGTGGCAGAGACTGACCTGCAGAAGCAAACCAAAATTGACAGAAGGCGCTGTCTGCAGAGCCAAGCACGTCCACGTGGGTCAGTGGTGGGAATGAAGCTGGGGGCATCCAGGAGCACCCCCCGGCACTGAGCTGCACACCAGGTGAGAGCTGAGCCAGTGGGTGACATGAGGCGGTGGGACACGACTGACAAAACGTCATTTATGGGAAGCTACAAGGGAAAAAATCCCGTTGTGCCTCTTGTAACAAGCAGCCTTTCCTAATTAATTTCTACTTAATTAAAAAAAAATTAATGGAAGGAAAATCTTCAAAAGGGAAGAGAACAAACCTCAAACCCTCTACAGTGCCACCAAGGCATTATGGAGGACCTGTGCCCCAAACCTGTCCATCAGCCCGTGGACATCTCTGGCCCTGAGCAGTGTACTTCCTGGGCACCATGGCATGCAATCCATCTGGGAATATTTTCTATGGGGAGCATAAGCTTTCCCTCATAGGGAAAGCAATGCTGACAAGAGTTGGACTTTACCTTAAAGATGGCTAAAGTCCTGGTGCTGAAATGACTGCCATTTGGGCACACTGGCTCTAGGTTCTTGCAAAAAAAAGCAGCAACAGAGGGAACTAAACCCAAGCAGCTGGGTGTCCCTGTGTCTGGCTCGTGGTGAGTCCACTGCTGCCCGTCCTACCTCCCTTTCGCAGGCTACTGGAGCCATTCACAGATGCTGGTGGGAACATCTCTGAAAGCACTTCAAGCCCTAAAGTGGTCTTTCCTTCAGAGTTTAATGCTGCAATGTCGTGCCAGCACAGTTCAGCTTGCATGGATGGATTTAAGCCTGCATTTTTTGGTCTCCTGAAGTGTTGAAATGCAGTGTTGAATTTGAAAGCAAAGCCAACATCACAAGTCTTACACATTAAGGCATGAGACTTCTTTCCCTCTCATGCCTCCTCCGGGCACTTGGAAGGGTCTGAAGAAGAGAGGGCCAGCTGGTGAGACCTCACTGACCATCACCTCCTTTACAGAAAGAAGACAGCTATATGTCAGCTTAAGGACAATACAAAGCCTGTGCAAGTTTGCTTTTACTGTGGTTTAACACCACAAACCCCTCCACGTACATCAAAACAAACCTCAGGAAAGAGGACTGCAAGGAAAAGGGGGAGGATGTGTTGTAGGGCCATGGATTCAACAGTTTTGGTAGGAAACGATCCTGCAGGAAGAACAGGGCTGCTAACACGAAGCTGTTCAGATTCTGCCTAGCTAAGAGCAGTTCAGTCTCCTCCCGTGTGCTGGTGCTCTTTGGAAGTATGCTGGAACTTGACAGAAAGGGTTTTAAAGAAAGGTTTTGACATACTTCTTCCTTAGAGATTAGTACCTAAAATGCAGCAATAGAAGGAGATCAAAGTGGGCAAGAATTGGTTACATAGAAAGAAAAAGGCAAAAGCCAAATGGAGCTGGAAAGGGTCAATGAGTACAAGCGGAGCTGGAAGCAGTCGCAGCAGACAACAGCAATTACTTTGTCATGTTGCTCTTACTGCAGCACTGGTGGTGGAAAACACAGTGTTTTTCTGCTCTCTGCAGCACAGCCCACAAAGTTACGGGCTTGATGTGCCCAAAGCCTCCAAGTTAACATGCTATATATTTATATCATTAAAGCAACAAGAGGCCACATCATTCACTGTATTTAAGCCTATGCATTTGAAGTTCCAGGAAGGTTTTGAGTGACAAGGCTCAGTGAGGTTGTTCTGTAATTACCTGCTGCAAAATTCCTCCAGTGCTCTTGGCTGCCTGCTAGGCACAGCCCATGCCCGAGCTCTGCCTGCTGCAAGCGCTCCCACCCAGCACACACGCCAGCACTGTGCCCAGACCAGGACCGTTCCATGCCCTGGTTCCCAGCTCCGCAGGAGCGATGTGCTGAGGGAGCGGTCATTTAGCACGAGCACGGCCTCCGGGATCTTCCCCTCTCCTTGATATTAAACAGGTGCTAAATGGTAGGCAATTTTATAAGTTTCTTTTAACTGGAAACTGGCTTGAAAGCAACAAAAGCCTCATAGAGGAGGTTTTGTGAAATGTCAGAGGGAAACACCTGGTATCCATAAACCTCATAAGAGGAAAGCAGTTTGAAGTGTCTTTTTGGTGCATTTTTTCCATGTGGAGAAGTGCTGCCCTGGGTCTCTGCCCCTCTGCTCAGCTCGGGTGGCTGAGGGTCTGCAGGAGCACCGCAGCAGCAGCACAGTGCTCAGCTGGGCCCAGGGGGCAATGGGGGACAGATCCACTACACACACTGAGCGACGGGGACTGGGACAAATGCTGATTTCAAGGCTGGTAGGGACTCGACTTCAGCTGGAGAGTTTTGGGGACATCAGGGAGGGAATGCAGGGAAGAATGGGCAGGGAAAAGGGTCAGGGGCTTACAGCACAAGCAGATCTAGATGACTTGGGGCTCAGGGTATGAGCTGGATCTAATGCACACCTTGACATTACTCATAGGCAAGGCCAGGAAGTCAAGAGTCACTCAGGTTCCTGCTCCTGCAGTCATTTCTTTACCCTTCATCTCAAAGCGGGAGCAGCAGGCAGTTTGCTCCCACGCAGCAGGAGGAGGGAGGCTGGTGGGAAGAAATCCGAGGGTTCTCCTCTCTGTCCCACGAACAGGTGACAGCTGAGGCAGAAAGCAAATCCCGTCCTGGGGGGGGGGGGGTTCCCTCGGCTGAGAGCATGTTCTCAGAACCAAGATGCTGCCTGTTTACTGTGACACCATCAGCTTTAAACTGCTCGGTGGGACCGTTTGGGGCAGATAAACAGCTTTTGTTCTACTCCGCCACTGCCTCTGGCTCCTCATGTCCCGGCTTATTGGATTAAGGCACACTGATTAGGGACTAGGCTAATTGGCACGCTGGCCACGGGCTGCGTGGGGCTGCAGCAGATGGCTGCATAGTGCTCGCTGCCAGCACAGCCCGCACTGGGGCAGGTGGCTGTGCCTCAGCCACCTCGGGGTACCCGCAGGTCGCCAAGCGAGAGCCACGTCCCCTTCGTCCAGAGCCTTGTCCTGCGTGGTCCTGTTGGTCAGTGTTTGCGCAGGCATTGTCCCGGAGCCCATCCCAGCATACCTGCAATGTCTGACCTGGCCAAAGCTTCAGGAGAACCCAGCCCGGGGCCTGGGACACAAAGCAACTATAAATAGGACATGCAGGCTTTTGTTCACATTTTTTCCTGGGGCCTTATTCAGCCAGCGGATAACTGGCACAGGACAGATCTTACATCTAAGACAGCCCTGGGCATGTCATACCAGCATGACAATTGTTTGCTAGTGAGTGGGTAACTGGCAGGATTGGGGGTGTCGGGGGACACTCATTTTTATACCTCCTAACCCTTAACCAGAACAAAAGACAACAAAAAAATCTTGTATTTTGCTCAGTGGTTACTTATTGATTTGGTTTGTGGATGGCATGGCCGTAGTGCTCCCTCTTGCACTAATGGCAGCAGGTTACTCTAAGTAGGGAAAGCATTATAAAAGCCTTTATGCATTATAGAAGATGCTGCAGCCAGCTGCCTGCCCAACTCGAGCCCCGACTAAGGAGTGTGTGCTGCTGTGGCTGCCTGCACCCAGGGCCCCACACAGGCCTGTGCCAAGCTCCGGGCTGCAGGAGGGGGCACAAAGAGTGGAAAGGAGAGCAACACATACACACGTGCATGCACACACTCACGTATGCACACTCTTTCTTGCCCAGGTATGGGCTCAGACACACATGAGCTTTTTCTTTCTCCTCTAAGCTTTCTTCTCTGGGGAACCACGCTTGAGCTGTTCCAGCCCCTCGCTGCTTGCTGCTGCCTGACATCCTGGTGGCATTTGCTATAAGCCAGGCTCCTAAAGGGCTCAGTGTGCAGTCCCTCTTAGAAAAGTGGTTTGCCTTCTTCCAGGAAGGCTACAGGGCTAGGATGTAATTAAATGAGGTTTTACATTACAGACCCGCCTCAGCTCTGCCTCAGGACCTGCAGCTCAGCACCCAGTGTGCCTGCTCTCCTGGCAGAAGCAGGGCTGCGTTTTGGATGACCATCACTCCTTGTGCCTCGTGCTTTGCAGACACCTCCCTCCAAGAGAGCTGCATCCTGAGGGCGCTGTGATATGGCCATCACCTTTGCTTTTCATCACCCTGCTCCATCGCAGGGCTGCTTCGTACATCCTCCTTGCCCTGCCCTCAGCCCTTGCTTTCTCCGTCAAGGAAGAAACCATACGAAATAAAAGGAGGCCGGTTCTCACCCAAAGACACATTTTTTAACTTCTTACAAACACATGAAGACAGTGCCCAAAGCCCTTCTTCTAATCTGCAAAAGTTGCATCGGGCTGAGACAGCACATGCTGACCCAGCGGGGCACAGGCTCTGAAGCACGTTACATCTCCTGAAACACTATTTCAGCATGAGCTCCTATTGGAAGTATGGTCAAAAGAGAAGTACCAGGTGCACCAATGGACAACAGCTGCACCGCCAGGAGAAGCCAAGCCTGTGCTCCGCAGAGCCACCCGCCGCTGCTGAACAAACCTCAAGGCAAGAGCCCTTCCTGCCTGTGCTGGGCACAGCCTGCCTCCCATTTCTCTCCTTTCAGTTGCCTTGATTCCGTGGGCTCCTTTGCAAACCTGGTAGCAGATACTGCTGAAACCCTGAGCAACTTACCACAGGAACATTTTCCCTCATAAAACACCCAGACCTTGAGCAGAGCCACAAGCTTTGTGCAGAGGCACCAAAGCACAGCCTTAACCTTCACTAATTGGGAGTCCTCTTTTTAGGATATATTTTTTAGGCTATACTGACATCTGCAGGTGCACCATAATGGACTTTGGAAATAAGACATGCTTTGGTTGAAAAATCATACTCCGGATTTGCAAAGAAAATGATTGTTGTGCTGCTGTGGGAGGGAGCAGAAGAGCAGGGCAAGTTTCCATGTGTGGGTGCTGCCCGTGCCCTGGCCTGGCTCTGTTCCCATCTGCACCGGTGCTGTACAAGCAGGCTTAATTCCTTCATGAACTTGTTCTCAGGCCAGTAAATCACAGCAGGCCCACAAGGCAAAGCGCTTCTAAACTGCAGCTCCTCTGGGTTATCAGAGAGTTACAATCAGGTGTACTTTTGCTGGTATCCGTGCCTATGTTGATCAGTAATGGCACTGATTTATTGTTAAGCTACAGCCAGAGAAATCTGTGTTTGGAAAAATGCAGGAGATTAAGGGTCAGCTTAACTTAGGTCATGGTTACTCAAATTTAGAAGCGCTCTTTGGAAATTGTATTCAGGCAGAATATTATATACTTTACCAGCGTATCAAAGATTGCAGAGTTCTGCCCATCATTTCCACCATAGCTTTATACAGAGAGGAAATGAACCTCTTACCTCCCCATTTCCACAAGAGAAACAGGATGGATAGGCCCTGCAGTACACCTGCCATGCATCACAAGTAGAACACAGAGCAGTCATGAAACAGATGAGGAGAAGAGCCTGGATCCAGCTGTTACACCACCATCCCAGCAGCAGTAACGTCCTTGGAAAGTGATCCACAGAAGGACATATATAGTATGTATTTATTTCACAAACAGGGAATATTCATTGTAAGCGAACCCTCTGAAGCCCTTGTGCTGAGGACCTTGCTCACTTGCTGACAAGACATAGGTTAAGTTTAGCAAAGAGCAGTAGGAGAGCAGGGAAATGCAAATCCAAGCCTCACGTGCTGAAACTGATGGGGATAGGAGAAAGGAAATCAAACGTGAGTCTGAGCCCAGAATGTGTGCTTTGGATTGAGTTTTGTGATGGTCTACACCTGACCTCTGATCTGAAAGCTTCTGAAATGCAGGACATTCAAATTCAGGTCCGGACGTTGTATCTGGATCCACCCCAAGTAAAACCCCAGAGAGTCAAATTCTCTTCTGTCTGAAGATCAGTCACTTTTATCTGCCAAATTGTTACCAAGCATATGCTTACACATTTGTTTATTAGTTTTTTAAAGAGAGGTAAGTGGAATGCATTTATCTGATTTGTAAGTAATGAATGAATAGTCTGGAATTGAAAATGCCAGGTATGAGGGAATGAGCTACCAGCCCAGTGCTGAACCTGAGAGCACTCCCAATGATTTAAAAAACCCATATAATACATTATCAAAATAAGCTGCAGGTAAACAACAATGCAACAGGTGAAAAAAGTGTCTGCAAGGTGCGTGGTGACAGTTCCTTTTCCACTATACATTAATTTCCAGGTACTTAAGCATCTGTTACACATCTAGTTCTTTTCTGCTAAAGACAGCAATGCAGGTGAGCATCACTTAAACCTACAGGACCATATGTTGGTGAAATGCTGGGAAGTGCACCCAGCAGAGAGAGAAATGTTTTCACTTCAGGGGAGAGCAAAGCAGATTGAACTTCTTCTTTGCACAAACTACACTTTATTAACATGAAGTTATTAATGCAAGCAATTTAAAATTGTGTACAGAGAATAGAGCACCTGGTCCTCTTCACAGGAAATCAAACAAGAGTCTTGCTTTGGCTTCTGCAGGCAAGTCAGGTGTAGAAAAGAAAGTCAGAAGGGGCTGTTTTCCTCTGCCCTTGTACTGCATCCTCTCCTGGAAATGGAGGCTCCCAGGCAGGTTTTGGCCACTGAAGAGGGACTCCCAGGAGCTCACAGGCTGGAACGTGGGGAACCCATTAGCTGGTAAGCTGGAAGTTATCTGCTGGGAGCGGGGCTTGCATGAGATCTCCCCCCATGCCTTCTAAACCACCTTATTGTGTGATTCTGAAAGGGAGTGTTCTCCCACTGAGGAGCAGCCCACCTTCTTCACACTTTGGTTTTGATGGAAAAGGCAAAGTAAGGGAGAAAAATCATATAAAAGATCCACATCTATTTAAGTATTTGACTCTATCCGGGGAAGTTCATCTGGGCAGGCCAAAATAAAGTGCTCTTCAGCTGCAGCAACGTGAAGGCCACCTGGACCGAGTGCTGAACAGGTGAGCATGGTCAGTCTGTACTTACCACAGCACGGCTGGGCCAGCCAGGCCTCAGCTTCCAGAGAGGTTATACTTGTGGAAATCAAACTCACCTGTGTGCACTAACTGGCCAAACAGTTTGAAATTAGTACAGGTGCACGACACTGTACTGTGGACACCTTCAGCCAATAGCTAAGACCCATGTGATGCTTTCAGGAAGGACAGAGCTGACATGTCTGCTTCAAGACGGATTCAGCAGAGCTCCCCAGTGCAGGAGAGGGGATAGGAGCAGCAGGGCTGCCCCAAAGGGGGTCCTGCTTTCCAGCCAGCCCTGCACCCTTGGGGGGTGCTGCTGGAGAGGACCCCCACACCACTGCATTCATAGAGCACCTGGAGGGGATCAAACCGGTGCTGGTAATTATTTATCAACACTGCTATCGTTAGTACATATGCTTTTAAGTAAAGAACATGAGCATAAATAAAGCTGGGGAAAGTAGATACATAAAAGCAGCAGGAAACACCGGAGACTTCGAGTAGCATCTTTCCTGTGCTGGGGAGTTTCCTTCTGCACAAACACAACAATAAATAACTGGTGCTTCACCTACTGGCTATAAATAGCACCTCGGTGCACGCTCATGTGATTCGCACACTTGCCCTGGAGTGACCAGGCTGGGATAGATGAGTCACAGCCTGCTCCTTTTCCTACATGGCAGGAGTTCTCCCAATACCAAAGCTTCATTATTTTTATTCTTTTCATTCACAGGCTTCATTCAGTGCTTGATTCTTCAGTTCCTTCCCGTCCCAGCTTCCCTCCTTGCCAGCACTTCCAGCGACAGAGATGACACCTGACAGTGAGCTGGCCCGTGGCTGGTTTCCTTTTCTCTCGTCCCATCCCGCATGCACTGTGCTGCTTCAGCTTCACAGATGTTCCCGCTTCTTTTGTTTTCATAGGAGATTTGAAAACATTTTGAAACCATCAACAGTTGGATGAAAATAATCCAGGCCCCAAGGAATGGTGCTGATTTTAACCATTGTTTGCCCTTGAAGGGAAACCCCTTACTGTGCACCCAGTGTGCTCACTGAAGACATGCAGGGACTTATGTAACTACTATAACACATATATAACTAGTAGCATCATTTCCTCTGCCTAGCATCTTTATAAGCACCAGACTCTGTTAAAGTACTAAAATGTCACTTTCTGTCCAGTTCAGAGCATCCTGTTAAAGAGGGAACACAAACACACTTTTCACACAAATGCATGTATGCATGTTTTCTCATGCAAGTAATACATTTTTCCTAATGATAACTCACGATATAAAGCAATATCTTTTGAGATAGAAAGTATCACCAACAAGGTCTGTGTTCTTTGGATCGTTAGAGCAAAGCTACAGATGAAAAATTTCCTTGGGAAAATGCATAGCACCTAGTTTCCCCCATGTGAATGAAAGTATCAAAAATGTGTCTTGATTGCATGAAGTGCAAATTGTGAGTATTCAGCACAACTCTCCTTGCTGTCCTGACTTCCTTGCTGTGGAATTGCACTTGCCTTCTCTAAAGCTCTCCTTCCACCCCAGTGAGATGGAACCCAGAGAAGGGGAACATATGCCAGCACTCAGCCTTTTGAACTACAGCCCCACAGTCGACTGCCATCTCCCTGCAACCCACATGGTGCTGGAGGTGGTTCAAAGACATATGGGGAGTGAGAGCCCGTCACAAGGAGAGGACAGCAGCGCTTCTGAAGGCAGGAAACAGCCAAAGGATGGTGACTGTGATTTACAGACGAAGTCGAGACTTACTCAGCCCGCTTAGCAATCCCCACTGCAGCCACAGCCACCGCTGTTGTCCTGGGAGAAGTCATCAGGTGCTTTGATGTTTCACACAGGGCACGGGGAAGCAGGCCGAGTTTCTCGTGGTCATCCGAGGAGCCCGGCTCCCCCAGCAGCAGTGCCGCGGGCGCAGGGCTGTGCAGCGCTGGGCCTCCCACAGCAGCAGGCGCTCCCACACACCGCAGCTGCAAGCCCGCAGCTGGGCTGCGCTCGTGGCTGCGCACCATGCCTGCGAGGGGTTGAAGAATGCAGAGAAAACATCTCAGACAATTGCTTGTTTGTGTTAAGGAAGGAAAAGAAAGAGCTCTCAGCAGAGAGCATCAGCTCGAGGCCCAGCACGTGCCTGCAGGCCCGGACCGCAGCGATGGACGCCTGTCCCCGGCTGCGCTCGGCGGGACCCGGGCTCAGCCTCCGTGTGCATGTGTCAGCAGAGGGCAATATGGTTACAACTAACGGACCGCCCCACGTCCCCGCCCAGCAGAAGGCGCAGGCCCCAGCCGCGTGTGGTACGTTGCCGCGTGTGACCTAACGGCGTATCCTGCTGTTCTGCGCCGTGTTCGACATACCGGCCGCGCTATGTCATGCAGCTGGTAGAGAATTGAGGGCCAGGGCATTTGTTTGTGAAGGCGGCTTCCCTTGCAGTCGTTGCTATTTGTGGCAGGGGAAAGGAGAGGATGCAGTGCTGGAACGGGCTCCCAGCGGGCGTTCGTTTACTGTACTTTTGATGCACAGGTTTATCAGCACGGGGAATAAGTTATGGCTTCCCAGCCTGCCTGTCTGGTTACAAATTCGAGTCTGCTCCTCCGGGCTGAATATAGAGAGCAGCTGGCTGGAGCTAAATGAATAACACTGCCTCGCCAAACAATAGTGCCGGGCTCAACATGTTGCACAGACATCTATTTTGAGTTTGGATATTTAAAGACTAAGGAGGCATGACAGGCACATTTATGGGGCAGCAATTACCAGCAGCCAGCCTGCAGCCTGTGCCTGGGATGTGAGCAGATTAACACCTTCCTCCCTGCGTGTGTCAAATGCTTTGGTAAAGAGCTCTCTGCTGTACAGAAAGTGTCTCTGAAGAGCTGACACGTCTTCCCACCTCGTGTGCATCCAGCATCTGCATGCAGGGTAGCCCAAAGAAGAGACTTTCTGTGCTGCAATCAGTCCTGTCTAGGCTAAAGCGATGAAATAGTGCTGCTCTTTCACTCCATTCCTTACCTTTCATCAGTGGGAAATTGTAGGAAGACCTAACAGGCCTTTATGGTTTATAATTTTCTAATGATAGGCAAACTCACCTCTGGAAGAATGAAAGCACTGCTCAGAACACCCTTAGCACATGAGGTACCTCAGTACTTAACTGCAGCTTTTGCTCTTTGAAAGCTAATGGACAAGGAAGCTATTTTCTGTTTTTCAAGACAATCAGAGCCAGGCCATGAACTGATATTTAGGTTGCTTCTGGAGATGCTTCCTCTCTTCCTTTTTCACCACCTGACTGCAGCTGTGAATTCCTGCACCTACTTACATTCCAGAAGGAGACTGGGTCCTGATTTGGGGCAAAACCTGCCAGCCGCTATCAATTTCAGGTTGTTGACGGTTTACGGGCGTTAGGCCCGATTCCGTGACAAAGGGGACGGGGGACCCAAGGGCCCACGTCCCGGGAAAAGGGGAAAGGGGAAAAGGGTAGGGAGATGGCCCTGAGAGCAAAGAACAGCGGCAACAATCTGAGGAGAAACAAACTAATTTACTAAATAAAATATCGGAATGCAAAACAACACACTATAATACAATATAATTACAATTTAAGCTGATAAATCCAACACAGAGAGAGAGAATGTCCCAAAGTCAAGGTAGGCCTTACTCTACTACCGACGATAAGACGGCTGGAGAGCGAGGTGCTGCCAAGACGAGAGACGGCGGAAAAAGGGACGAGGTCTCGTGATCTGCAAGTTTTTATACTGCGAGCTTCTATCTTTTCCCTCCGGCTGGAAAATGGTAACAAAGGAGCAAAGTACCGTGGGGACTGTAGTAGTCCTTCTCTTCTGAGAACTAGGTATGTCCACTACATGATGTTATGATGTGGAATACCAATAACCGAAAATCACAAAACCATGACACAGGTGAAGCTGAACATGCACAGGAGAGTGGTTTCTGTAACTTCGTGCTATGAGCCTGCAGACACGTCCTGCAAAGCATGGCTCTTGGGACTGCTCTTGTGCAGGGCAGTGATAGGATGAAGCCTTAAAACATATTTGTTGTACAACAAAGTGTCTTTATCTCTGAGGATAAACAGTCACGGGAATTTGCCAGAGCTTTTATATACTCATGATAACTTCAGGTATCTGAATGTTCCAGACTTTGACTGTTCTCTTCTGCAGGAAGGAAGAATACCCTCTTTTAAATGGTGCCTAGGGGAAAAGTTTGGTTTTCTCAGCAAGCCCACTTGCCAGTGAACCCGGAGCTCTAGAAAGATCCTGATCCTCATAGTCAGTGACACTGCAACTCCAGGCTGACCTTTAGAGGAGCACAGGAGAAGAACGCTCCTAGTTCAGCCTTCAGCTAACTAGCAATGTGGACTGGCCAGTAGATAGTTTAAGCAGTGGTAGTTACATTACAAGTAATTCAAAATTCCTAGTAAATTAAATTGAGCTAGATCAAGAAAAAAAAGTTAGGATATCCCAAACAGTTTTTAACTCCAGCATTTGCTGCCTTTTTCTGCAGTTTTGAAACTAGCACAATTTCCACATCTCGTCATTCTCCATGCATCAAACACTCAATTTGGAGAGTGAAAAAAAGCTATTGACAAAAAATCCCTATGAAAAATGAAGTACTCCACACTTCTGACTTTACTGAAGATGGCAGATACAAATGCTTTGGTCTCACCTATTATGTCCATATTAATGAAGCTGACCACGTGATCAAAAGCTTTGCAACACTGATACTATTTAACTCAGGCTTTTGGAAAGCTGAAAAATAAACAGGTAATCATTTTGTAATAAAAATATTCAGATTTAAGTTGTGATTTCAAGGAAACGTAGAACTAGCATTCTGGCAGAATTACCTGTTCACAGATGTATTTCTGTCATAAAATATAATTAGGGAGCAGATTCCAACATTCCAATAATGCACATCTGTTTACCTGCCTAACCTCCTGAAGGTCTTGGGAAAGAGTGGATGGCTTCTTGAGCGATCAGACCAAAGGACCTCATTGCTCTGGAGCACTCGCTTCTCTGCCCTGATGGCAAAGAGATTTGAGCTGGCCTGGTTAGGCAGGACAGTGCCATACAGCCACAGGATGATTTGGGTCAGGGAGGACCTCTGGAGGTCATCTTGTCCAGCCTTCCCCTGTGAAGGTCACCCACGGCAAGCTATTCACTGACTTGATGAGTTGGATTTTGAACATCTGCAAGGACGGAGACTCGACAATCTCCCTAGGAAACCAGCTGCAGTGTCAGGACCTCCACCCTCACACACCAGTGAAAACTGTTTTCCCAGTGTCTGGTTGGAATTTCCCATGTTCCATCTCATGCTTTTAGACCTTTGCCCTGTTGCTGTGCACCACTGATAAGTCTTTCCCGTAGCCTGTCCTGTTTTAGATAGCCACAAGTATAGGACTGCTGTGACTGAATGCCTAGGGTATGCTCTGCTATATCCAGAGAATATATTGTTGCAATAATGCTAACACTATGACAGTAAGCAGGAGACAGAAAGTCGTTATGTTTGTTATCAGTCCTTTTGCCATCAGCCTGCACTGCCAAATTTTTAATAACCAAATGTGTCAGAGTAGCTGAGACTCTAACTGAGCTGGTGGTTCCCCCTGAGTTTGGCACTTCTCTATCTTACATTTCATCCTGATGTTAAACGTCTTTTGTAAGACCAGCTCTCCTCTGACAAGATCTGTGTGGGTGCAAATCCTCAGGCTCCGTCTGTTCCTGTCCCTGACAATGTCTGCTCAGGTATCCTGGCCAGAGCCATGTCTCTGATCTGAATTTGATCTAATAAGAGTCTCAGTGTCTAGACAGGGAAGCCAGTAACACACAGAAGCCCACAGAGCACGGTGTGGATCCTGCCATGTCCTTCTGTGTGGGCAGTGGGAAGGGCTTTTTGTGTCCTGAGGGAACCGCCGAGCAAGAGCAAACCACTGCTCCTTACTCATGCAAATGTTATTCATCACAAAAGGTTATGATGTTTCCCAGGGATGTGATTACAAAGCCAAGCAGACACGCTCTCACTGCCTGTTAATAAACGTTCCACTGGTTAGACAACGTAAACCTCCTCTTTGCACACTGGGTCCTGGCAGCGCTGGCCACGCAGGGCTCCAAGCTTTGCCCTACAGACTTCTGCCTGCTACTGGACTCCGGCAATCATGGGTGTTGCTGAATTCCAACTAGCATGCACTTCATCCAAGTGCTAAATTCAATTAGACTTAAAACATTCACAGGCCTACAGGCCACAGGCCCTGGCTCCCTGCTGGTGGCAGCTAGCAGCGACATCAGGGAGCGACAGCAAAGCCGGGTGCTTCTGGGTGCGCAGCAGGGAGGCCGCCCAGCTGCAGGCAGGGATGCACTCTGCCCCTGCCCTTCACAGGCACAAGGTCTGCCATCCAAGTGTCACCCCTCAACTCTGAGCCTGTCCTGGGCCTTTCGTGGCCCTGTCCTGAGCTTGTCCTGCGCCAACTCTGTACAGTTTGGCCCCACAGTTCTGGGGTCCAAAAATGTGTGGGGCAATCAGCTCCATGAGCAGCCTGGGCCAAAGCCAAGCCAAACCGTCTCCCCTGAGCAGGAAGAAAGCCTGGATAATTCATTTCTGTATTTGGGGGAAAAAAGAGGAACTTTTTATTTTAACATTCACTTATTGGAACAGGAAGGACAGATAATTCAGAAAATAAAACAACTTCAACACTGATCTGAGGGAATTATTTGAGGGTTAACACTTTTGTAACAGTTTTAGCTGCCAGATTTAAAAAAATCCATTATTCATTCAGCTCTATTCAGGGTCTATCAGCATACATGTCCTGTATGGTAGAGTTTAGGCTTTGAGAAGTAACAAATGTCAAATATTTGATAAGACTTTAGGGTAGGAGGAGGAGAGAAAGACCATGAAAATGTTTATCATTTAGGTGCTGGTAAAAACCATGGAAAAAAAAGTCTTTGAAAGGCACTGTGGAGGCAATGTTTAATGTGTTTAACTGGGTCTGTATCTTCTGGCAAGCTGGAGAGTGGTGAGAGGCATTAACAACAGCCTTCCCAAGCTCTGCAAAGCCCTCTGTGTGGTTCCTTTCTGCTGCTGGTTATAAGCCTGGTTGTTAACAGTGTGGAAGCTGTGCCAAAAGCTGTATCCCTGTAAATAGGACTTCAGATTTGATCACTTTGGGAATGAAAAAATAGCAATAACACTTAGGGCACCCAAGTAAGTGACAAGCAGAGTTATGAACAACACATTTAAAATACTAATGAGTTGCAAGTTGTCTGTTATTTGCTGAGCACTGTATAAAAACAGAGACACTGACAGTTCCAACAACCTTATGGCCCTTGTTTTTAAACCAGAAGTACGCACCCAGATGGCTGTGGCCGTAGAGCCAGCCACTGCTTTCATGCACTTGTCACCAGCAGACCTACGTGTTATGGAGCTGCCGCTGAACAGCACAAGCCACCCAGCAGGAAGCACAGAAGAGAAGCTGGGATTCTGAAGATGGCCTTTCTAATCTCTGCTTTACTTCGGAGACTTTGAGCAAGCCAAAATCTCTTGATCCCCATCTTTAAAGACCAGTGACAGCACTCTGCTACCCTGCAAGGTTAGTGAAGATACGTACAGTAGAGACTGTGAGACTATCTGACACTAAAAACAGAGAAGCATCCTAAACAGATACTAAGGAGACAGGCTGGCCTGGAAAGCCCCGAGTAAGGAATGTGGCTCCGTGCTTGCAAATAACAGTTGACACTTTTATTTGGAGTTAATATTTTCTAGCAATTGTACTGCTCTCAGAGGATCAGAGCATAGTCTCTTTCATGCACTGGAGCAGATGTCATATCTCTGATGCTTTGGTCCATTACATATATTTTTGGAATTCTTTATACTCTCAAATCCTCCAAATCTAGATTGAACACCTTATCCGTGTTGCAACATAAATATGCATTTCTGAAAGCCTGGTTATGACTGTCAGTACTAATTAGGGAACCCTAATGTGCTTAAATTTAAGCCCACTTAATTTATAGAAAACTATTCAGGTGCTGTCACTCAAGCCAGGAATTTGAAGAATATTTAAGTTGTTGATTAAGTGCTTAACATTACAGATTAATGCAAAAATGTCTGTCCTACATTTCCTGCAATTATATGGTGACCTGTATAAATGTTTGAGCTCTGCCCCATTCCATTCTGCAAGTCACATTCACAACCCCCAAATAAGCTAGGACTGGAGGAGGTGTAAATTTTCATCCCTGTGTGGTGTTGCCTGCTCACAACTCACTTGTGCCGCTCACTTGCTCTTGCTGATGGGATGCAGGTGTTCTCCGGTCATGCACACTGGATCCAAATGAGGTGGAGGAAGAAGGAGAAACCCCACATAGCTGTTCCTCTTTGCTGACCTGCAGTGAGGTCTCTGCATGGGAAGGGAGAAGGGCAGCACCAGCGAGGGCATGGATGGCAAGAGGCACACCCTTCCAAGAGCCTGGGTTTTGTTAAAGTTCCAGAGCTGTATATAAGGCAAAGTGAAACTGGCAATTCCGGATTCCTGCCTGACTCCCAGCCCAGAACTTCAGCCAGCTGAGAAAATCCTGACCCTGTCATCATTTTGCACATGGAAGGAGAAACTCTCTCCCCTCTAGAGGCTGGGGATTTGCATGCAGGACAGCAAATCAGCATCACAGAGTGGAACAGAGTATTTGCATTGCCAGCACAGAGCTTTCACACAGATTTCTTTTTTCCCCCAAGTCATAGACTCTGGAATTAAGGGTTTATACAATATTTTCGGACAAAAATACACACAAAATCTCCCTATCAAATCTATAACCCTTCTTCTTAAAGAAAGATACCAGAAAAGACAATGAAATGCAATGTAAAAGCCTTAAAACTGAGATCTCACATTCTTGTCATGTGCCATTGTAAAATCTTGTGATTTTTAGGCAAATAGGCCTTTGAATGTTGTGGCTGCCGGTCTTGTGGCTGCACTCTTGTTGAGTACTGTGTAGGCCAGAGCAATTCTGTACTTCAGAATGTAGAGGTGGAATTGACCCAGTCTACAAAGCAGAACAACCCCTTACTATGAATAACCCATGGCCTCTGCTGGTCCATGAGGATGAGTCTGTCCCTTCCACCACTGCATTAATAGTGCTGTGCTGCAAAGTTCCTCTCCAGATGTGCTTCTTTCTTGTAGACCTCATTTAAAGAAGAGAAAGCTGAGGACCTTGCTTGCCCTCTGTCCTCAGAGGTCCCACTCGATGTGTTTGAGGCAAGGAACAGCTCTTGTTTGTCTCCTCCTGCCACTGCTTCAATAGCTGAAACAACCCAGTGTGGGGGCTGAGACTCATTAACAGGTTGGAGCAGAGATCACCCAGTGGCCATGTCCTCCACCTCCACACACAGTCACAGAACCCACCTCCTTGTCTTCAGCTACTGTCATGCCATTCCCATAGCTGCTGCAATTACTTACTCATCTATGTGACACCTGGGAAGAGGATCATTGATTCCTTGCTTGTTTTAGTGGAGTTTAGCAGCTAGGAGGAAGGGACGACAAGCACTGCATTGTCAGCCAGTTCCTGCAGATGAGCACCAAGTGATCTTCAAACCGTAACAGGGAAAGCCACTGATAAAGGTGGCATAATGACATACGCATGGCCTCAGTGTGACTGAGGTGTTCCTGGTACTATTACTGCATCAGTTTCTCTGCAGTTAAAGAAATCAGATTACCACTTGCCTATTTGACTACTGCAGTGCATCATTAAAATAATGTATTATTACAACATGATAGGTTTATCAATAGTCAGAAATCTAGATCTTGTACCACTAAGTCATGGAGAATGCTGCCTTGGGTTGCTTTAGTCCTGAATGTATGCATGAATCAAAGCAGTATGTTCTTGTTGTTTATTTCACTGTTAAAGAAAAATGCTCATGACTTATTTCTGAGCGCTAATTCTAGCATGTGTTCACCTGGAGTTGTTTTTTTTAACTGTATTTCCAGGGTAATCAGGATGTTGGTAAATATTCATTGGTGAAAGCATCCCCACATGACTGGAATTCACTCCCAGCAGGCATTAAATTGGAACAGAGGAACAAAGGATATGCCAGACCTGATCAGACCATTGGTCTGTCAAGCCCGGTACCCTCCCTCTGGCAGTGGCCCATTCTTTATGCTTCAGACAAAGGCAAAAAAAAAAAAGGGCCCAAACCTCCTCCAATACAAATAAACAACAACAAAAACCCAGCAGAGTAGTGCACCTGTCTGCAAATGTGGATACTTCACTCAGCCTTATTACCTCATCTCAACATAGCTGGTGATAGACTTGCTGAGAACAAACTAACTGCATAAAGCATTGCTAGGAATAATTGTATTCACATAATTTCAACTTCACTTTATTGATCACCTAATTAGGAGAGACTTTGCTTTAATATTTATTCAGCTCCTGAGTTTCCCTGAAACCTTTGAAAATGAGCTGCTGCTTCTCAGGGGTAATTCCGGTGGGTGACTGAGGAATCAATCAGATTTGGCTCTGGCAGGTTGACATGCTAAACCAGCCCTTCTCTTGTATCTCAGCAGCCTAAATCCAAGTGAGCTAGGCAGTGCCCTGAAGTCAGTACCTCAGATGGCCTTGGCAGAAATGGATTGGTAGGCTTAGTCTGATTCCAGCATCTAGACTCTGCTTTTATTACCTTTGCTTATCCAGTATTAAGGCTTCTCTGTGCCACCCCTCAGGACTCACTGTGCAGGTCCATGTGCAAGCCTGGCTCAGATATGACAGTCCTTGCCCTCAAGCACTTTACAGCACGGAATAGAAATTGTGGCAAGCGAAGAAAACTCATAAGCTAGCAGGGAAGATGGGAGGTGTAGTAGTATATTCATCAGGATAAAATTTACAGGCTTCTCCCATACTCGAGGAATGGCCGGCATAATCTGCTCATTGTATATGAGATGTATTGCCCTCTGGAGCAGGTCTAGGGCATGCTGATGTAGAAAGCAGTCTGCAGACAGGCTTGGGTGGCAAATAAAGGCTCTTATGGAGTCTTCGGGACATCCAATGGTTTCTTCTTCATGGGCAGCACACGATGAGCACAAGTATGCTGCATCCTTGGCTGCACATGCGCAGGTCAGGTCTCTTCAGGTCTGTGAGCAAGCGGGATCTCTGTTTCTAGGTGAGGAACAATGGTGTTAGACACACTTTCTATTCTTTGTATTCTGAATGCCCCCTGCTTCAGGCCAGTCTCAAACACTTCATCTGGGAAATCTTTGGTCTCCATGCATTGTGACATGATAGATGTTTCACAAAGCTCTTGCTTTCATCTGTAATCAATTGCAACCATGCATGTCATGTGCCAGAACTGCATGAAACTGGTGGGAGTGAAAAGCAATGCTTGCAGAGGAGTGCAGTGAATGCTATAGGCAGCAAGTGACTGGCTGCAGAGGATGGGCATCATGAAAGGGACTGGTGCTTTGCCCTTAAAAGCTGTTCTGAGCATGTCCAGCCCACGTGGAAAACTCAGTCAAGAATGGACATCTGTGTTTTCAGTCTGCTAACTTGTATTTGACAGCTTGGATTTTAGCAGCCTGAAAAGATTAAAGAAATGCAGCTCAGTCAGAACAGCTCTTGCACTACTGATAGCTGTGAGAGGATTAGGAGAGAAGGCAGGCTGAAACGGCAAACTAAAGTGCTAGAAGTAGACCCAAAGCTCTGCAGACAGCCACAGCACTCACTTCCTCAGCTGTAGCCAGGATTTGGGCTTCCTGGGGGCAACCAGCCTCCACCACCTGCCATCCCTGGGAGGCTCCTCACCCACATCCTGGCAGGCGAGGATGGGTGACAATGGTGTGATATAAAATAGGAGGAAAAGAAAAAATGTTGAACCTTCAGTGAATAACGGAAATGTCCAAGATTGTACCTGAGGGTCTTATTTTCCAGTGAAGTTTTTTTTGTTTCATTGTCTTAAGAAAACAAATTGAGATTTTGCCTGGTTGAGCCCCTAACAGGACAGCACATTTAGAAAAAAGCACTTTTCAACTTTTTTGCTGCAAGGAAGGTAAATGCCAAAAGATATAGTGGTATGCAACACTTACTCCAGGACATTTATTAACTCTTGCCACTGCTAGCACTGCATCAGGCAGAAATAACCATCCTGGAATGTCTAATGGTGATACGCTGATAACAACAAGCTAATGACAGAAGATTTTGCAGGTATTCTCCTTCCCCTAGCAGCAAGAATCAAGAAGCCGAGCCTTCTGCATGGATTGTGAAAATACATATATCCTGGTAAAGACGTCCTTCTGTGCTATGTGCTCAGAGTACTGCTGAGTGTGATGCTGAAATGAGTCAGTTTGGTGGAGGATCTGTTGTAACAGCCAGCAGTGCAGTTTGCTGCTGGTGGAACAGGGGCAGGAGCCAGCTGGAAGCAAGGATCTGCAGGCTGTGTTGTTCCAGAAAATCCCCCTGCAGCTGAGTGTCAGTGATAGATGAACCTTGTAGCTCTCTGACAGCCCATGACCATTCCAGCTCAGGGTAATTTAGCAATAAGGCCTGACACAGAGGGCGTTCCTGACCAGCTAACGCGTGGCTGCAGATGCTCTGAGGCTGAAAGATAATCCAGTCAGTAAAGAGCATTAGGAAATGCCAATCTAGTTGGTCACTGTAAGCAAACTTCTTGTTCAAAGTTGTGACTGGTGAGAGGGCAGGGTGACACTCCCAACGTCTGCAATGCTTACAATGAAGAAGGGAATAGGAAAGCACCATAACTGCCCAGTTCTAGTCTCCAGCAAGGACAGAAACCCTGAACACTTGGAATTATTTCTGATTACTCCTCCAGAGCAGCGTGCACAGCCCTGTTGGAGTGTCCAAGCTGCCATGTGGCTTGTTTGGGAGAGTAGTGCGCGGCTGAGCAGACATATGGTGAGGTGAAGCACCAGTCTGTGCAGGTTGAAGCAAACTCTGCCAACTCACTTTCTGCCACTGCTGGGCAATTAGGCACATCAGGACCTCGCTGATTTTTTTTGTTCTATCCATGTTTGTAAGTGAAATACATAAAATATCTGTAGGGCTCATGCTCACTTTCCCTGCCATTGTCTCCATCTGCCCCCTCCTCAGCAGGCATTAAAAAATAAGACAAAAATAGCAGTGTTTGAGCTGAATGTATCTCTGTGCAGAGGGATCATGTAATGCCCTCTACAGTATGCAAGCCTTGCCTTGGGACTGCATATGGCTGATGGGTGAAGCAGCCACACAAAGAGGGCTGTTGTATTGACAAGCTCCTTCGGCACAATAAAAGTCTCTCTCATCAGCATAAAGCTCCTTTGTGCGGACAGCAGAGCATTTTCAGGGGCCAGCGTGCCGTGGTGGAGGGAACAGCCCTGGACACCAGGCAGCATCAGGCTTTCACCATCTCCTTTTCCCACTGTGAGGAGTTTTTCTCTGACATTGCTTCCTCTACACTAAACACAGAGCTGCACTAAGGCTGGAGAACCAAGCTACCAAATGAGGCCTTCTCATGCACCTGCTCCTTCTGCCAAGGCACGGCGAGGGAGCCTCCATCTCCTCCGGTCGGGACACTGCTGGAGAGGAGACCTTCAAACTGTGTCACCTGCCCTTCCCCACAGTTGGTGGCACGTGATGAAAGATGTGGTGATACCTGGTGATGCGTGTTCATCTCTGAAAGTGGAAGGGCCATGTGAGGCTGGGAACTGCAGTTGCATATCCAGAGGTGTCCTGGGGCCTTCTGGCAAGGACGCCAGGCATGGCTGGGACACTGGGAGCCTGTAACTCCTTCTCCCAGCACCTCTGGGGCCAACACTGCAAGTCCACTCAAATGTTCTGACACCAGTCCATCTCGTGAGCTGAGGGAGCTCCTCCTGCTGCTCCTCCCCAGATGAACAGTGCGCTGTCAGGAGAGGAACACTTGTGAGGCCTGTGCTTGAAACCACATCTAAAAACAGACTGTGTCAACAGAATATCAAACCAGACATTGGTTACCTCTAAAACCACATGTAAAACCTGATTTTAAACTGAATCTGCCAAAAGTGCATGGCCAAATGGCTCATGTGACCTCATTTCCTGTTGTCCCTGGGACCAGGGTGCTGCGGTGCCATGAAGCAGAGCATTCATCTGTCTGGAGGACGGAGCAGCCTCGGGCACCTCCAAATGCTCTCATTGCTGTGAGGCCTCCCCTGCAGGCGGCTGCTCCTCAGGGGTGTTCCGGGCTGCGTAGGGCACCTGGCTGGCTCATGAGATGGGAGGTGGGGAGGGATGGTCCAAAATGGGCCAAGAAGTGGAGCAGTTCAGCAGTAACCGCCCTCCCTGTTGACAGCCTCAGGGCACTGTGCACCATGGGCATTCTGGCATCTTGATGAGCAGCAGAGAAAGAGGAAAGGAGGGCCTGAGTGGGGGCACATGGGGCGAGAGAGGGAGGCTGCCATGCTGCTCTCTCCCCACCGCTTCGAGCAGAGTTTCTTTTCTGCACGTTTAATATGCAATTATTTAATGGGGTGTATTAGAGCATAACGGCCATAACTTAAGACCTTTCAGTCAAGATTAAACAGGTGCCAAGGCTTTCTTTTCAAGGCTGGGAACAGCTGTGAGCCTCCCCTTCTCATACGTGATTACAGTACATCGCGGGGGCCTTTCCATGCCCTCCCCCTCCGTGCCGCGCGCTCCCTCAAAGGCCCTTTTTTGTCTTCCCGCAAGACACCGTCCAGGCAATTCACAGGGAGCAGGAGAAAAGAAGCATGATTTATTAGCTCTGGCGTGGAGGGCAAGGTTTTGACCTCAGGTGTGAATCTGAGAAAAATATTATTTTCCTGACAGCCAGTTCTCTCCGAGTGAATTAAAACTGCTATTGTGAGGAAATGTATTAAAGCCATTTCAGCTTTTATGACAATATCAACGCGGCTACTTTACGGAGCGCCTAGGATGTAGACTTGCCCCAAGGTGCTTTATAATCATCTGTTTAAAGGGAGAGAATTTGCCTGCAGAGATGAATCAATGAGTGTATTTTATGAAACATTAATGACTGCTTTTGTAGATGTAAATTCCGGGGTATGTTCCTGCATCTCTCCGTGCTGTCCTGCAGCTGCAGCTCAAGCCCGTTTGCTGTTAGTGAGGATCATCATCCAGCAGCACGGTTTCGCTGGAGGAGCTTTACATCATCTCCTAATGTAAACAATATTGTAAGAGAGTCCGACAGCCCCACAGGATTTTCACTGGGAGATGATTGATGTGGAAAGGGATGGAGCTGCAGTGATTCTGCATCAGTCACAGCTCTTGCTTGGCTCTCAAACTGACCCTGTTAGCACAGTCTGACTTGGATCATTTGTCTCAGAAGTACCAAGGGATTTTAAAACAGCTGTGGATTCAACCATTTCAAATGGGAACATATTTTTGGTTTGTGGTAAGAACAACATAAACCGTATGCGTTTCAGAGCTCGGGCCCCAGCATTCCTGGCTTGTTTTGTCAGTGTGCCTTTGCTTTCCTCTGCAACATTCGCACATGTGGCTCTGCAGCTGCTTTTTTTTTAGTTTTGTTTTTCCACTTCAGGTCTTCCTTCCCTCCTCTCCAGAGCCCCCGCCCCCCCGCTCCAAGAAAGAAGGACAGAAAGAAAACGAATCCCCTCTGCTTTTTATGGCTAGGCAAAGGTTTAAACTCCAGCAGTGCTTAAGCAAAGGAAGTGTTTGTTTTTCACCCTTTGGTGTGTCTCCCATCTGACGTGTTTTCTTCTAATTACTGTTGATCACACAAATGCCCACTGGTAAAAGCAACTACAAGATGTCATGGCCAGATCCTGTGCAGTAACAGCGCGCTACCAGCCCTCTCTGTGTGTCCAGATGGGTATCCCATTTCACTAATGCGAAAGTACTCTGATTTTCTTCTCTTCTCTCCAGGCCTTCCCATTGCTCCTCCCCTCCTCCTTCTGCAGGTCCCTTCCCTGGTGACATCTGTTACCAGGAATGATGAGACAATTTGGAGCAATTACCATAGTTTGTGTTTCCTGACCCAGCCTGCTGTATGCGTCTTAAGAACATAAATGCTAAAAATCAACAGGGTGTAGAAGGTAACACAGTACTCCACCTCAAAGTTAATGATATTTTGCTGTATGTATAAGAGCTGTGGATCTTAATTTTCTGACTCCTTTCTCAACTGTACAATTTTCAGCTATTGGCTAACGAAGGACACTTGGGTCCCATAATGTGATACTATATTATCTCCACGCTCTTGTTAAAGGCTTTATACTTCACCCCAAACACCTGTGGCTGCTGTGCAAGCAGAGAAGCTCTGATGTGGCAGCTGGACTTGGATTTTGTGGCAGGACAAGCCAGACTTTGGAAGCTCTGCCTTCCTCAGGGCTCAGCACAGCAGGGAGCTCGGGGTGCCTGGTGCCTGAGGTGGAGGAAGGCAGGCTCCGTGCTTCAGGATGGATGTCACAGCGAGAGGGAGAGCCGAGTTATTTCCGCAATCCCTTCACATAATGGATGGGGATGTCAAGATGCCGCCATCTGAAGTATGAGCACCTTGGAACCAAACGAAAAATGACTGGCGGTGTCAGCTTTCAGGAATGTACGGGCAGAGGTGGTGGGGAGCTGCACATGTGGCACAGGCTTTCTCCAGCATCTTCCTTTCAGCACAAGGGATGACCTTGGCACCTCTCCTCTTCCTCCGCAGACTGTCATGCACAGATCTCCCGGTCTGAACCCTGTGCACGCTCGCTGCAATGTGAGCGGCTTTCAGCAGGCGATACCTCAGGCAGGAGCCCAGCTCAGGGCGGAGTTGTGGCTCCAATGCGTGGATCTGCCAGAAGGCTTTGAACAGGTCTGAGCATCTGCAAATCCCGCCTGGCTTCTGATCCCCCTCTTTGTTGTCAACTGCTGATGTGGGATGCAATACAGAGACCCACTGGGCAACATCCCCTGTACAAACCCAACTGAAGCTGGAGCAGGGCTTAGCGCTAAGCGTGAAATAGCTGCAGTCACACCTCAAAGTCTCCTGGCCAGAGGACAAAGCACTGACTGCATCATCACCATCACCTCCATCATTATGAGTAACTCTGATGGTGAGCTCTGAGTACACTGGAGAGCTGTCTGCTCTCCATCCATCACAATCCTTCTCTCTCAGAGTGGGGACTCAGGTGCAAAAAGTCTCATTGCTCACATCTTGGTCTTGGATGGCTAGAAAACCTCAGCCCCAAGGCTGTAGCGGTGTTATATGGCATTAGTAGGAAACTGAAACTCACATTTTCCCTAGAAAAATGCTACTGACTGCAGTGGGACAAGGTGCTGGAGAGCACTGCTCCCCATTTGGAACGATCCCAGCCCAGTCTCTGTCAGAGCTTTGATCCACAGAAGGCCATGTGGAGCAGAATGGGAGTTTTCCCCAGTTCCTGGATTTCATGCCTCGAGCTGCATGGTAAGCGATGGCTTGGAAATAGAGTTACACCAAAAGAGCTGTGATGAGAATTGCTTGCCTCTGAATAGACATTCCCCAAACGCTGCCCAAAAGTTTTTTTCGGTAGAGAACCCTCAGAGCCTGGACACTGCTCCTCCCTGTCCCAGCTGAGCCACAAGGATCACTGCTCATGAGATCTTCCATGCAAAATGAATATTGGATTCTTGGATCAGTCCTCACCCGTGGCCAGTCAGCATACTTCAGGGGCTGGAGAGTAGTTCCAATCTGCAGCCCTGTGTCACCAGCAATCCCATAATGTAGTGGAGGTTCATTTCTAGGAGAGCAGGGCTGCTCTGGCATTCAGATCAGACTCTGGTTTGAATTCAGTTTATTCTACCAAGGTAATAACAAGGTCTAGGATCACAGTCTGCTGGAATAACTTAGTAAGCCATGTGAGGTCACTATTGCTTCTTGAAAATATGGCTTAAGCATAATTTACCTGGCAGTAACTTGACCTGGAAGAGAGAGGTTTATCTTCTTGGCATGCTGTGTCTGGGTAGCTTGACAACCTCTACATAAATTTGAGATCTTTCATTCTACAGCTGGTTGTTATTACTTATAATCTCTTAATGCAAAAAGTATTCCTTCCATAGATCCTTCTCCTTTTCTTTCCTTTTATTTATTTAAATATATATACATTTATGATTTATTGCATGTTGTTTTCTTTTATGATCTCAGGCACACACCCTTGCAGACATTGTAATTTGATCATTACACAAAAAATTTGTTCTGTCTTAGACACTTCTTTGCTTCTAAATGTTATGCTATGTTACAATACACAAATCTGGGGCAGTTAGGATCCACAGATTAAAGAACCAATGTTGAAAACTTTTCCTCATGGACCTATCCTGCACTATTGTTTGGAATCCCTTTTGCAGGGAGGCTGCAAGGAGAAATAGGGGAAAACTGCTGCAGGGGACCCAGCAGTGCATCAATTTCTACTCACACTTCACCACTGCACTGCTCTTTCCAGGGCCTGGGGCACCCTCCATAGTGCCAGAAGGGCCTGAATGGCCCCTCACACTCCTCAGCTGCTCACCCCCAGGAACCAGGTGCTCCTTTCTGACATCTGAGATGCTGCCCCTGCTCCCACACCTACCGCTCTGGTTAGCGCAGCATGGGGGATTTCTGCTGCCCTTTGTGTCTCATCGGCTGCTGGAGCATAAAACACACCCTCAGCATTTCCATGTTCTAGAAAGGGTGGTTTCACTTCTCTTTTGGGTTTTCGGGTGTTTTAAGCCCAGGAGAGCAGTCTGCTGCAGGCTGTATTTCCTGCTCTGTCTCCATCATGAGCCAGTGCAGAAGAGCTGCCCCGTCCCTGTGACAAGTGCTGTGGGGAATGCTGCACTGCCTGTGCCGTGGCCAGGGGAGTGAGGGAGGGGCAGAGCCTTGCTGGAAGCAGGCAGTGCCTCTGGTGTCCCACCATGGCTGGCACCATGATCCAACTGATGGCTGCACGATCTGACTGATGTGCCTTGGTCACTGATGGTCCCGCACCGAGTCCATCCGCTGCATGGACACAGCCCGTGGGAGCTGGATGGCTGCAGTCTGCGGTGTCTGGGGATGGGCACCGTGCAGCAGTTACCCCCGAAGTACAAAAAAGCACTCTGGATGTGGTACTGTTCATTTTCCTTAACATAATGACCTTCAATAAAATGTCTTGCCATGCAAACCTTTATTGTTTGAAATAGTGATTCTGGCTACTGGCTGTTGGCTGGAGTTTTTTAATCTTTCATCTTTTCTGTTACCGTTATCTGGGCCCCAATCACTATCAGCGTCTCCTTCCAACGATCGTTGAGACTCATTTTAGCAGTGTGACAAAATTAAATGCCAGTTTTAAAGCCTGACTAAATCCTCACCCACGCTTTTAAATTGAGACTGCTGAGAAAGAACTTCTATGTAAGATGATGTAGACCCTTAAAGCCATTCCATTTGTTGTATTTTCTTTTCTTCTCCCTTCTTCCCTGCCTCAAGAAGCTGCCATTTCAGCTTGTATTTGCTTTTTCTGGCTAATGATTTTACTCCTGCTGGAAGGCGCAGCCCTGGAGCACGGGGCTGCAGATGCTGTACTGCCAGAGCAGGCTGTTAGGGAGTAGATGGCACCTGAGCAGGAGCAGCTCAACTTGAAGTGACTTTTACTTTTAAATGATGGGGCAGTGTCACAAGACAGGAGCATAATTTCATTCCGGTAAGAGTGCTGCCCACGAACTGTCTGCGAGGGCTGAGCTTCCCCTGCAGCCTGTCAGGGACTGAGGGCTGACATGCACAGAGCTACAAGAGCCAGAAAGAAGAAATGAAACTGCTGCTCCCCAGCCCGCCCTGCACAAAGAGCTGGGAGAAAGAGGTTCCTCTATCCTGAAGGCCCGTTGAAGTCTGTTTTGCCACTGCCAGTGTTACAGCTGATGGTGAAAAATGGAGTGGGGTAAAGCCTCTCTCATTTGGTGGTCACTGGTGGTGGCTGAAGGTGGCCTCTCCCTGCCCCACGCGTGAGCCCACGGCACAGGCAGAGCACCTCTTTCCTGCCGGGAATTGGAAGGAGCTTCTTAGCTTGGCCTGTGAGGAGCCCTCAGCCTTCAGCCACGGACTCTGGCCACTCCCCTAGCAGAAACGGCTTTGCCTCCTGGCTGCTTCCTCCTCCTACTTTTCAGCTCTTCTCTTTGCTTGTGGTTTTTCAAGTTCTCTCCCATTGTCCCTCCAGCTCCCAGCCGTCCCCTGCTGACAGTCCCTGGGGATGTCCACGTGCTCTGATGATAAAGGCATCAGCAGCACCCCCGCCTCTCGGTCACGCGCTGTGACATGAATGTCCTCTGCACCTGCCAGCATCACCCATACCTGATGCACACATCTGCCTCCCGCTGTCACTCTGACTCACACTGGCCACAATGCCCCTCAAAAGCAAGGCTGAAGGATGCCCAAATCTCTCACTCCTGTAACTGCCAGCATTTCTGGGCAGAAGTCCCCAGCTTCCTCCCCCCTTTCCCTGTCTCAGGACCATCTGTGCTTCTCCATGGGGCAGACAGGGAGCAGCAGCACCGCTCTCCCAGCTGGCATCCTGGCATGTTCAGCACTGTCCAAGTGAGGGGGATCTGGGCAGGGCAGTGGAATTGCACATAGGTGAGAGAGGGCACAAGGAAGAAAACCCAGAGCGTTGCTCAGATATGGATAAGCAGGCTTCTAGCTGAGGCTGTCAGGGGGAAATCTGGTCTTGTAGGCTCCATTCCCAGAGGTGTCACCAAGTGCTGTAAGAAATGGCAGTAGTGGGAGATCCATAGGAGAAGGCTCTGACCTCAGCGCTTCGCTTGCTTTGCTGGTCAATGCAACATTCCTGGTTAGGGTGGAAGGACACTGCCAGGAAAATGGGGATGGACTTGTCCCTGGTCCCAGCCGACCTTCTGCCTGCCAGGCTTTCCACTCCTTCTTCCCCACCTCCCCTCACTCTGTCACAGATTTTATGTGTCAGCATGCCCCACTTTGATTTTTCAGTCCAATCTGAGTGGTCGCAGTTCCGTCCTCTTCTTGATCCAGACACATGTTGTTTTCTCAGGAACTTCTGTGCCCGTTAGAAACCTTCTCCTCTCGCTCCATTCCTTGCTCTTCTGCCTGCCCCTGGGCCTGCCTCTCTGGGGACTCCTCCCTCTCTTTATTCCTCCCCCTTGCATCCTGTGCTCAAAGCCATATTTAGATGAGTCTTAGTGATGTTGTAACAGATTTATCTATTGCCCGGGAAACCGCGGCTCCCCACCTGCCTTCTGGCCCTGCTTCAGCTGTGACACGCACTTGGAGGCGGCCAGGCTTGATGTAATTATTCCTTCACCGCGTCTCCCCGGGGTTACTCTTTATCCCAAGCGCGATCCACGCTCACCCTTTTATTCCTGATACCGACCACATCTCTCCTCCCATGCCCGCTCCCTTGCCCCCATATCAGCAGATCACTCATTTCTTAGCAAAAATTATATTTCTTCTTAAGCCTCTGGCATTGCGCTTTTCTTTCCAGCCTAAAGAAAACAGAGCTGAAATGAAACCAAATCACTTGGCTTGTTTCCTTTTACATATTTGTAGTTTCCTCCTGCAGAACGCTTCAAGAAAGATATGAAGTGCCGTGGTGACAAATACAGCACCGTCATGCAATTGGCACTGTGCTCATTTAGTAATCTTATTTGATGGTGATTGCCATGACATCAAGCAAAGCCATCAGAGCCGCCCGGCAGTGACCGGCAGGACAGCAGCTCACCTCCCCGTCGTTCAGCCCCTGCTGCTGTGTGGCCCCAGCGGCCAGCCCACGTGTGAGCTGCATTGAGTTGGAACAGAGTGCCCCGTCCAGGAGTGTTTCTCTGGTGCATGCGGAGTTGGACATGTCGGAAGTACTTCCAAGCTTTGCTTGCTTGAAATAAGGCAATTTTTTCCTTTCTTGACCTGGCAATGAAGCAGTGTGCTAAGGAGAAGGATTGCTATTCATGTCGTTTTCCAGTCCCCGGCCTAACTACAGACACAAACCTCCTCGTTACCGGCACAGGACTCCACCATTCCGCTCTGATGGCCGCACAGGCCGCTGAGGCCTTCTCCCAACACGCAGCTCTCCCCGTGGCTCCTGCAGTGTTGTCCTGGCGCAGCAGAAGCTGAAGCAGGAGCACAGAGCAGGCGTTCTGAAGGCATCTGTCAGCAGTGCGGTGCTGAGGGACCAGCTGGGACTGTATCAGGAATCAAAGTGGTTTTGTGTGCCGTGACTCCGGAGGAGAAACATATGCTGCGGCAAGTACAGGGTCTGGAATAGTAGACACTAGGGGGAAATAAAAGCATGTTGGTGGGTCGGCTGCTAAGCCCACACAGCCAAATCCAGAGAGGTCCTAAGCCTTCACAAGCAATTCCTGTTGGCTTCAGGAGGGCTTCAGTTGCTCGTCATTCCTCAGGATCTGCCCACAAGGCTTTTACTTAACAAATAGGTCGTCTGGGTGGAGAATGCAAGATACCGCAGCCCACAAAGTGGATGTGTGCAGCAGGGATTGGGGTTCACTGCAGCAGCAGCCACTGCCCCGGCCACAGAGGTGCTTCCTGGGCTCCCATTGCCACACATGCGCGGGGGGAGTGGCCACTGCCTGGCTCTATGGAGGGCAGCAGGTCTCTTCATTCAGGTGGCACTGGGCTTCTGGCTCCCCAGCAAATTGCTCAGTGTACGGAATAGAACTTCAACAAAAGGGACCTCTTTGTTTCCATGTGCTGCCCAACACGACCCCTCCCAGGGATGCAAAGCGATCGCTAATAGGAGAGCATTTCAGTGCTTGTGAATCCCACAAAGGGCAAATCTTCACTACAAGACTGTCCTAACATTGTTTTTATCTAAAGACACTGAGCAGACGTGCACTAACTCACAGCATTATTTCAGTAGTCGCAGTGATGTCTGCAGCACACCTGTTCGTGTGGACATTTCAAGCCAGCTCCTGCTCTGTTGTTGTTGGCTTTGTACCAAGAGCCAGCAAAGCAAAAATTTTTTCACTTAAGCCCAAACTTACTGTTCTCCTGTCAGCTTCCCTGTAATGTATTACTTCACCCTGCCCTTTGACCCCTCGCATTTCTTTGTAGAGAAATATAATTAATTGTGAGCCACGGCTTAGCTCCAGGGGGTTCAAAACTGTTTCACGTGTTTACTCAAAACATTAACTTTTTTTCTTCATTTTTAATTTCCAGGCAGAAAGGGCGATGAGGGTTAAACAAAGCATCTCCTTCCAAGAGCTCCAAACCCCAGTGGGGCTGGAAGGAGCTGATGGGAGGGAGGGGAGGAGGGATGGATGGGAAGGGGGGTCCTGAGCTGCAGCCCAACAGTCAGAGCTGTGCCTGGGAGCTTGGATCTGGCAAGGGAAGGCCACATCTCTACAACACTGATAGCCTCAGAGCAACAAGAAGGAAAATATGAAAAGCACAAACCAAGCTGTGGTCCTCTAATCTCTAACTACTGGGGCTCTGACAGGGCTGTGGACACAATGCCGCAGCAGTGCAGGAAGCTCTCACCACATAGTACAGACAGTATGGTCCAAGGTGGCACAGAGAGGGCTGGATGACAGCTCCGGGGAGAGGCTGCTGCACCCAAGCTGCTGATTCTCCTTCTCTTAGCACTACAGGTGTAGGTGATGGTGGAGCTCTGCAGAACTCTCTGTATTTTCAAGAAATATTCCTTTAAATGTACACTGCACGAAAAGCTACAGCTGCCAACAGCAACATCATGGCACGTCATTCTCACATGGGCTCCCTTGTGGGGAGAGCTCAGCTGGTTCAGTGACGTGTCCCAGGGAGCCAGGCAAACACCAGTGTCTTTGCTTTTCACTGAGGAATCAGAACACAGAAGAGGTGTTAAAGTGAGCTGCCAGTTCCCTTACTGAAGCGTTAATTCACGAGGATTTGTCTTTCAAATGATGACAAATTGCATTGCTGGAGAAAGGTCTTATTTACTGATCACACTGGTAGCACTACCATAGTGAGGAAGTTCTTCACTCGTGGATTACCTTGAGGCCAAAGGTTTCTCTGAAAGCCCAGATGGACCCAGTTAAGTCGCTTCTTCCATCCTTTTTCTGCTGCAGCCATGTCTTTTGTTGCAGGACATGCTTAAAACCCATCTGAAGGTAGATGCTGAAGGTCCAGCAGAAGGGTGCTGTTAATCCTGCCTGAAACAGTGGAGGGGAGGGAAGTGGCACATGGGTACAGGAATAAACTAAAAAACCCTCTCATAACATATTTCTATTTTTCAGGCACCTGAAGCCTTCAAGTACCATAAGCAAGCAGTAACTGGAGAGGTAGATACTCAGCAATCATACCAGGTGATGCACTTGAGGTTATACCTTCACAGGGATGTGAGGTGCCTAGTCAAGATGGACGTAACAGTCCTGTAGCTGACACTCCTCAGAAAGCCCTGATAACCCTCTGCAAGCCCAGTCAGCACCTTTGAAGTCAGTGACAACACTGCCACAATAATAGCTCTGAAGAGCTGTGTTGGCTCTTATGTTGCTGAAAGCCCATCTGTGTGATACCACTCAGATTCTTCAAACAAACACTGCCTCCCACCCTCACAGCACCTGAGAGCTCTTGTCATCGAGCTTCTTTGCTTGTTTGTTACTGCTTTTCCCAAGCAGTAAGAACTTTTTTTAAAAAAATAATTGTTTTTAATAGAAAAAAATTTGTTCCACAATAAAATCAATGTCTAACTTTGTTGGAATGTTATACAAACAATCCTTCCAGGACTGAAGCAGCAACCAGTTGCTGGAGGCTCATGTTTGCACATCCTCTTGCTTTAATTTCTTTTAATTCCAGTGCAGGCTGGAAAACAATCACACATGGAAACTGGGAGGAAAAGGTCTAGATTTATATTAAAAAGGTGCAAAATTAATTGGAAAACAGACTGCCTTTTTCTTAAATCATCACTTCAGTGTCATATCAAGAGGATTAAGTAATGTCCCAGCAAGGTTTGTTACAAATCTGGCGCAAAGTAGGCAGACGCAGTGGCCAAATGCTGTTATAAAAACCAAAGCTGGCACTGAACATCGTGCATCAGCTAAGAAAACAAGAATTCTCACAGCACAACTCCGATATAACAGTGGTACATCCAAATCATTACGACTTCTAATAGGTAAGGGAAACCAAGAGTGATTTAGCTAAAGTATTATGGTCTTTTGGGTAAACTGATTCTCCCTGCCTCTCAAGCACAAGCTCGTGCAGTTTGGCAACTCTTTTAGTACCCAAACTAAGATAAATGATCATCTTGTCCATGAGTCATCCATACTGTTTCCCTTAGGAAGGCAAGGGCTGAATTCAAACTGATCCTGAAAAGCCCAAGGAACAAACAGACATCAAATGGATGACAGTGGAAAGCACTTCAGAAAGAAACATCAAATGCAAAATGTCCCTAGCGAACAAGCCCAACCTGTGGCCCTCATCAACCTGCCAGGCAGCAGTGGACAGAGGTGGACCCACAGCCCGCAGAGATCCAGAAATGGTGGAAGTCCTCGGTATGCTGTGTCCACAACACAGGAAAAGGAAAACGTAATCCTGGGACACACCTGCAAGAGTGTTTTATGTGCGACACAGAAGAAATTACCGCGCTCTGCTTGGCGCCAGTGCAGTCTCAGCTGGTGTTCGGTGTCCTGTTCGAGGCACCGTGCTTTAAGGAAAATGGAAGCTGGACAAGGTCCAGAGGAGCTCATAAGAAAGGCAAGAGGTTTTGAAGATGCAGCCTGAGACAAAATGCTGATGGAGTGAGTGTCTTCAGTGTGGTAATGGGAAGATGAGGAAACCTAACAACATTTACTGTAAGACAGAAACCCGACCTCTTTCTGCCCATTATAAACTGGAGATGTGAAGTGTGCTGTCTTCCACTCTGCACTCCTTTGATGGGCCGGGCACACCAGGACAGCTTATGTGGTGCAAACTTAGATCACCTGTCAGAGCATTTTCACCTTTAATATGCCCTTAGAGGAACCAGATCTTCCTCAGATCAAAGTGTCTCAAGATTCCCCTCAGGATCAGCTTTTGCAGCAGACATTCATCACAACCAACTCCTTTTAAACACACCGATTGCCTAGGAGACTGCACAGTATGCTGCGATGAAGCTGAGACAAGCTCTGGGACGCTGTGCTTCTTACTGCGTCAGGACAGCTAATGACTTCTTGCTTCAGGAAACCCAAACTGGACACACAGGGCTTGCGTTATTTCCTACATGGGCACCTCCAGTGGTGCATCTACTGGGACTGGCAGGCAGGACATAGGACATACAGAAGGCACTCATGTTTCTGGACCCGCATGTCTTAGGTGGCACTTCCTAGGAGAAACGGTAACTAGTCTGGACTCACAGCTGAATTGTGCCCACTGTCTAAGCAGGAAAAGAAGCACTGGAATAGCAGTGAGTTTTTAAGTCACTTATACCAGGGGTGCAGAGTCTCCCAACGCAAGGCCTGGAGCACTCACAAACACAGCTTGGGCAAAACCCAGGTGCAACGTGGTGCAGAGTGGGGCTGGCAGTGGGAAAGCCAGGGAAGGCGGCAGGACAAGAGGTGCTACATGGGCTATTACCCCAGCACGTTGCTGCATCCACATATTCTGCAGGCCCTGCATGTCTTTCCCTTGCTAGATCCATTGCTCCCAAGCCCTCTGCCTACCCAGAGCATCGAGCTGGCACAGAATCGCTTTGAGCTCAGATCCTGTTTCTGGGTCGTGCTGACCAAGAGTGCAATCATGCACACTTCCTTCCACATTTATGCAAAAAGCATCCACCCCACATATATTTCCACTGTACTCAAGGGCCTTGTGTAGTCTTGGCAGAAGTGGATGGATATTGCCCAGAATACGCAATCTAGTGCTAATTATCTCTTCCTGCTGGGCTTTAGAGCACAGAGCTTTCAGTTCAAGCACAACTGCTATGAGAGCTAATGGATGGCTCTGTTACCAGGAAGCAAACCCCTTTCAGAGCACGGCAAGCCCTGCCCCGCCGTGAGTCCCGGGGAAAGCCCAGCTGAGCAACAATAAGGGAACAGAATTAGTTAACTTTTCAGGGATGGAGAGAGCATTGCCAGCATCATGACTGCCTTCCGCTGGTGCTGCTCTGGGGAGACCCCAGCACAAAGGAGCATCTTGCCCCTCCCCAGGGTGCAGCGAATTATGTTGTAAAAGTAAGAAAAGGAAACTCCCCTCTTCAGGTCAATAGGAGATGTAGAGATGAAGGAATGACTGTGTCTTAGATTCATTTCCTTCCATGTCACATAGAGTAAGAGTCTGTAGTTTCTGCTCTCGTTTGGACTGAACACATAGGACAGGGATGAAGCTTTTGCTTTCCAAACCTGCCTTCTCATGTGATCCCACGTCCAAGATGGCCTCTGGGCCTCCCTGCTGATGATCCGCTGATGAATCACCTCTTTTTTTTGGTGATATTCCCTGAGATGAGAAAGAGATTTGCACCACTGCTGGCAATTCATCTGCAGGTAATGAATTAGCAGCATATGGTGTCGTGCTTGGACCCAATAATAATTTAATTCACCTGCACTGGCACTTAACCATCCAGCAATAACTGTTGCAGAGCTGCTCTCTGCACAGCTAATTTAGCAGCTTTATAGACGTACATGTGGTGATCATTTGATTTCAATGCTGACATGTTACCTGAAGGACAGTCCAAAGTGCCTCCTGGAATAGCCAGTATTTTGGCTGGTGCTGACCACATCTGAGCTTCTCTTTCAAATGCAGTCTTTTAGGTGTAGGTGCACACCTACTTGAATATCCTTACAAGTGTAAGAAATAAAATGCTGAAATATATAGCAGATGCTTCAGTACCTTGGACTAGGTCCATTATTGACACAGGACCAACATTACACCCTTCTCAAAGACACTTTCTCACTTACTCATATGGTGCACAGATGTGGACACTGGCAGCAATCTACAAGGCAACGTGGGCAACTTCCAGAACCTCAGCGAACCTCTGCCTCAGTTTCTTGTGCAAGATTTCAGGGAAGTTTATTCTCCTGTGGGTCTCCGTAGTTATCACACTTGTTATTGCTGTATTTTGTCTCCCTCTTGGAGTCAGAGTAAGGAAACACAGCTTGACGAGTGGGACAGCACCCAGCGCTGGAGGTAAAGGATGGTGCCCAGCCCCAGTGTCACTGCGCTGAGGCCATCGTGTGCCAACGAGCGGAGGTCTTGGTGGCAGCTCTTCTAGCAAGCATGCTACTCCAGTGGCAAAGGTCTTCACAGAGCAAAATTGTAGCTACCGGCACTGAGGAGCAAAGGCTGTAAGGAGTGAGAATTTTTCTTCATGAATCAGTTAAGGAAACAGCTGCGCAAAGAGCGTGACGCTCGTTTGCCGAGGCGATCACAAGGGTGCTCCATCACTCTCAGATGCAGTTTCCTGCCTCTAGAACATGTTGTCCAGCAGTGACTCACTGGGAAACACTGGAAGAAAAAAGAAACACCAGGTTGATTCCAGGGGAGATTTTCATCTGTGAAAGGAAGGTAAATTACTGCTGCTCTGTGACCAGTGGCATTACCCTGACATATTGCACAACAAGCTTAAATAATGCTGAAGTATGACTGCCTCCAGTTTTATCTGCTGTAATTTTTCCCCTTAGCTCATTGCTTCTCAAAAAGGTTAGTTATGAAGCATAAAAGCCTTCCAGCGCTGCAATCTGTGTGCATACAGGCATATGAAGTACATATTAAAGTAATTCTTTATGATGTTTTATCTCATAACACTTGAAATTGAAGTGAGCTTTTTAGTTTTGAAAATAAATATTGAGCTAATTGCACTAATAAACAGGAGTAAAGACTATATTTCGGAGAGTAAAATGGCAGAATGTTCTCTTCCTATCTCGCATGTGGACAGCATGAGCAATTCCGCGGGAAACCAGCATGGGTGGCCACCACGGCCCAGTGGTGGGCCTGCAAATGTCCCCCTCTGCTGTACCTCTCCCTGGTTCACCTGTCACCCCTTCTTGCACAGGGGCAACAAGGTTTAGAGTGGCCCTTTTCCACCCTCATGGTCTCTACCTTACTGCTGACCCAAGAGACTGGAGAGAGCCAATGTGCTGCCCTTTTTTAGAAAAGGAAGGAGCCATGGTAGCCTTTGCAAGAAAAGGGATGATTTTCCTCTAGTCACATAGTTCTGAGGACACTCCTCTAATGCCTTCCTCACGTCTCCTCAAAGGGCAACACAGTTTTCTTCTCTCCCTAACTTGTTTTTTGGAACAAGTCAGATGAAAACCTGGTCCAGAGACAAGTCTCCACGTAGAACATATGGCATTTATAAAAAAACAACAAACATCTCCAAACTTATCTTGCTAGGGGAGAGTCAAGGAGGGCTGTCGGGCTGTAGGCACTGCCCTGGCCCAGAGATGTACAACTGGTTTTGTGCCAGCCCTTCCAGTCTGATGCCTCTGCCTTGCTGTATCCGTGTGTTAGAGTTGCAATGCATGTGGGATTTAACATGCTGCAGGAAAGCCATGCCCTGTGCTCCCTTCAGGGCCAGGGATGTGAGCAGCGAGTATAGGAGAGTTGGCATTGCACAGGGCATCTGTCAGCTGAGTGCCAGGTGACCTCTGTACCACGGGCGATGCTCCAGCCCCATCTGCACCGTGAGAGCTCTGCTCTCCTACTGCCCCTATGCTTCACTGGCCATGCAGTACTGAAATCCAGGCCCGCAGCATGCCTGTGGATAGTGATTTATATTTATCCTTCCTCTGTAGACAGGGAAGTTGGAACAAAGACAGACTTTTCCTGCTGGAGAGACGTTTCTATTTTTTCACCCTTGAATGTGTCTTTTCTGATGCAGGGTTTCTGCCTCCCCCCATTAATCCTGCACTTGAGTAGAAGACAGCCACCTCGCTGTCCCCTGCTTTGAAAACAAGGGACAAGGAAGGCATGAATGCTTAGATGAAGCTATGAGGAAGCCATGGTTGTAAGGAGTTAACTTTTTCAGGGCTGCCCACTCAAAAACCTCAGTTCATCTGAGAGCATCCTTCCTGCCTGCTTTGGCGTTCGTCCACAATCCAGCTGACACAGAGTCATGGTGGTTTCGTGCAATACACTGGATTTTATTTTGTTTGCCCAGGTAATATGGCAGACGGCTGCAACATGTGTTACTTGGGGATGCGTGCTTACAGGGCCTGCTTTACAGTTCTGCTTTGTGGCACAGCTCTGGTTCTTGTCATCTCCTGCTGCATTGTGGTTTCTGAACGTCCATGGTCCGGTCCTTGGGGCAGAGTGCGCAGGGACTGCTCTGCCCATGGGATCAGACGAAGGTTCTCTCTGGTGCACTACTTGCATATACATTCCCCATCCTCTCTTCTCACCCAGGCCCTGAACTGGTGCCTAGAGAGACAAATCTTTCCCAAGGAAAGGAAAGCACATCAGCCCTGCCCTAAAGCAGCCTGTTCCTACTGTATTTTGTTTTCACCACATGAAGAGATGGACGGTTTAAATGTAGTGTGAGTTTCCTCCTCCTGACACAAATAACTTTGCCTTTTGGATGTGGGCAGCAGAGGGGTCAGCAGGTCTGGGAAAAAAAATACAGATTCTCAGGGAGAAAGATATGTTTTGGAGCATGCGTGCCCAAAGGGCTGCAAGCACACCCCTGAGCCAAGGCAGTGCTGGTCTTCTGCCGCACCCAACTGTCCCTCTGCACTCTGGAGCCCCCCAGCAAGGATCCTCAGACTTTATTCCAGGCTCAAGTCCCCAAGTCCCTCATTATACAGACTCTGCCACCTCACACAGTGCTGTCCTGCTGCCAGTGGCTCATCTGTAAGCAAGGGAACACCAGCCTATTCTCATTTTGAATATGCTAAGTGAGTAACAGAGCTAATTGTGGCCTCTACTCTTCTAACAGCTTGAAAGTAAGGCAGAGGGGATGCAATAGGGCAAAGGGCCTTCTCTAGCTCTGACAGTCACTCAGACCAGACTAATGCTGCCTGCTGGATTTGCAGAGAGCTCTGACACAGAGCGCTGCGCTGCCAGCAGGCCGCTCCGTTCTTGCTTATGTTCGTGATATACTTCAGTTTTTGCCTGTTGGTATAATCTTAACTACAAGCCCTTGACTTCACTTTTGTACCTCACCAGCACACACAGAAACCCCGTGAAGTAAAACCAGAGGAGGACAATGTCTGCAATTCACCTCCTCTTGCTCACTATTGTCACCAAAAGCAGCAGCATGCAGAGCACTGACATAGGAGAGTGGGGAAGCACTGCTTTCAGTTACCCAGCAGAGGAATGGCTCTTAGCTCCAGACCAAAATGACCTGCTTAGCTTACAAAATAAATGATGAAGAAGCTCTTTGCAATAGATGAAAACCCATGCAGCCACACATACAGGGAACAAAGACACTGGTTACAGTGAGCATCAGAACAACAGGTGGTGGTGCAGAACTAAGAGCAGAGAACAAGGTTTGGGATTTACCTGTGAGCTGTTAATGCCACAGAGTGGTTTGTCAAACCGGCTTCAAATTGAAGCAGAGAACATTTCAGGAGGACAGAATAAAAGGCAAGTAGAAGCTGATGACTCTTCCCAGTCAGCATAAAACAGCTTTACAGAACGTTCTGGCTAGATCCACGAACACGATCACGGCCTTCCCCCAGGGCAGCGATGCCCGGAGCAGCTCAGGCTGCAGGCCAGCACACACTCAGTGTCACTACCCAAACTGCTTTCCCTTGCACGGCCAAAGCTGGGTTCTCCTCTGCTGCAGCGCTTGTTAACACTGACTGCAAGTGGTTGTTAACTGCAGATCCAGTGTTTGGGAATACAGCCCTCAGGAGAACTAAACATTTGCTGCTGGACATTCCTGGGAGCCCACCAGCGCTGACATGATGGCTAATCCACAGAGCCCACCACCAGGTCTCCTTTCACTTGCATCACCTGGGGAGCACAGTGAAACAGGCTCACCCCCACGGACACTGCTTGGGCTAAGTTGCACAATGATGCAGGAATAACAGGATAAAATAGGTCCATGTTAAAGCACTCGGCAGGGGTATGTGAAACTTGCACTCAGCTTTTCCATCTATGCAAAAAGGTTCAAAATCAGTGCGCTCTGTTCTGGCCCTCCTGGATGACAAAGACTATTGTTGGGTTATGTCTATTTTGCATGTCAGAATTCCATACGTATTTGTTTGGCTGGTTAGTGAACAAGTAAATGCTATGCTTGGCCTGTGATGGAGGTGAGGGTGTCAGTCCTGCTGCCAACGTCCCTGGTGAACGGTGGCCAGATACTGTAGCCAGGACCATATTTCAGGTCTCCTTTCCAAAGGTGACGCATTAATCAAGAAGCACGCTGGAGGTAGGTTAGAACCGCACTGAGCATAGCAAGTATTGGACACTACCTGCCCCTGCCCAGTGACGGTGCTCGTTTGGTCCTCTTTGCAAGGTGGCCAGTTTTCACAAGTCACACAAGGACTTCCCATCTTCTTTGACATGGAACCTTTTCTGCCAGTTTTGGCCTGGAATAGTAATGACTGCAAACTGTGCGATGGTGGAAAGGAGCACAGAGCGCAGGCTCACAAATCCCATTTGCCTGGAGACGAAGGCCAGCACCAAGGTACATGGTTACAAGATACAGATGGCAAGGGAGCAGTATTTTTCAAGGACGCTTAATTTATTACTGCCTTTTTTTTAAAAAAAAAAAAAACAAACCTAACGAATACATCATTATTACAAATTCAGAGCACCCAAGAGGTTATGCAGTAGCATTTTTTCAGCCCTTGCCACTGTTGGTGGTTCAGTAGAGCTTCTCCATCAGCTGCAGATAATGCCCCCAAAGCACCCTCGGAGGGGAACACAGACTTCGCTTTCCACAAGAACAGCTGGGCACCTGCACATACTCAGAAACTCCAACACGGATAACATCACACCTCTGAACAGGGCTGGCCAGAAAGGTGAGCACAACGCACGTCGGAAGATACAGAGAGTGCTCATTTAGTTGAATTACAAGAAAAAAATTGTGAAAGGTATTAAACATCAGAAATCCCACAGGAGATTAAAATTTGTGTTTAGAAGGAAGTGTATGATAATGTGGTGTTCAATTAGATGCAATTATCTGGTTGACTGCAAAAGCCAGTTATGCTGTGACAACAAAGTCGGGCTGCCTCCTGCTTGGGAGCTGTCAAGGAGCAGCAGCAGAGCTCTGCACTGGAGCGTGGCTGCTCCACGTGTGTAACCTGATTTATCTCCAGCCATGACAAAGGGTACATGTGCGGCTGGGTGCACTGGGCCTACAGGACAAAAGCTGCATAGAAACGTTGGGAGCAGAAGGAGCAGAGGACAGACTTGAGCAGTGCTTTTCAATACACAGCTTAAGAAGTCAGAAGCGTAAATGGTCTTTGACCTGTATATGGTTCTGGTCATGAAATATCCACATTTTTTGGCATCAGATTCTCCAGCAATTTTCAATTAGTTTCAGATACGGTGAGCTGAACAGGTTCAGATATCACTGAAGCACACACAGGCAAGCAAAGCAGTACTGCTGCTCTCAGGCAGAAACGGTCGGGATACAGCCAGGAACTAGATGAACTGCTCTAGTAAGGTACATTAAAACAGGAATTTCCCTCCCCCCAGGGGCTGCAGCTGGTTGGGAGCCACCAGGACCCAGGCAGTGTGTCCCTGACGTGAGACCTTCAGGAAAAAAACTGTGAGGGACAAGAGGATGTGCTGGGCCAGCAGGAGCATGCAGAGAATCAGCAGCACTTTTGTTCTTTCCCCTCTGTAAGAGTCAGTGGTAGAGCTGGAGCGCCCCACAGCCTGACAGCACGCTTGCCACTTTGCTTCTCACAGCAATCCCCCGTCAGCCCATGCAGGGAGTAACAGAGCACGAGGATTGCTGCTTTCTGTAAGCACTTCTGGAAGGGAATTGCTGGTGGCAGCCAACCATCTAGCCAAGTGTCCCACCACTATGTTTTTGGCATCTGATGGCCCTGAGTCATACTCTCTTACTGTATACAGAGCCAGAGCCTCTGCTGCTTGAGCAGCAGAACCGCCTCACGACGGTATTGTAACAGGATAAGTTTCAGTACAGCTGCCTGAGGGTGGGCTCCATTGTGCCACAAAAAAATCCCAGAAATGATGCACTTCTCATAATCCTACTGAAAAAACTGCATGCTAAGGTTGAAGGCAGACACCTTGGTCAGGTTCAAGACCCTGTGCTGTTCCCAAACATGCCCAAATAGCCTTGTGCAAGCTCTTAGCATCATTCATCATCAATGCTCTGTTTTTCCTGAAACCCGGAAAGTTGTCCTCATAATAAGTGCTGGGGTAAAGAAACTAACAACACTCATCACAAGTGCATATGCTAGAATCACTTGCTCCTTGGTTTACAGAGTGCCCCTCACTAAGCTGCAGGACATTTTAAGAGCACTTGACACGTTAGATTGCCTTGGAGATCAAAATGCCTGATACAAAAGCAAATAAATGAATAATAATTAAACAAAAAGGCAATGCCAAGTTTTGGGGCACATGAGCCACTCATTTCAGGAATTCGTAATGCACGGTCCAAGGGGTGGCTGCTCTCCTGGCCCACGTAACAGGAGCTGGCAGCTCCTCCAAAGCATGGAGGCTGGCTCCTACGGAAGGAACTCCTTGACGTTGCCTGAAAGAGGAAAAGAGCTGCCTCGAGGTCAGTTCGTCTTGATTGAAAGCCCTGTTATCTCTGCAACCACAGCTGAGATCATTTGACCTTCTCAGGCTGTAAGTCCAGCCAGCAGCCGGTGAGCAGAAAGGTGCAGCATGGCCTGAGCCACTGAGGTGCATCCTTCCTATCCCTCACCCACCACTTGCTGCTCACAGGGACTCCAAATGAAGCTTGTACAGTGAGACAGCTGGGCAGCTCCTGCTTTGGAGGAGACCAATACAGCACAACACTCATCCTCAGCAATTGAGACCGATACAGCACAATGCTCATCCTCAGCAAAAGGAACGAAGGACTGCTGTCCACATCAACGTTCTACCGTAACTGGGCTAATCCCACTGAGAGGGTGGGAAAAACAATAATCCAAGTTTCATTTTGTGCATAGAAGTGTGATTCTCCAAGCTATTTGAAGCCATCTTAACTTTCAGAATTTTGCACAGATTTCCAGTGAATTTATTTCTTGAACAATTTGGTCCAACAGATTTCATTCCTGCGCACTGAATAAGCAAAATTTTCCCTCTAGACCTCCACAATAACTTAACTTACACGTAATTAAAACTCAGGCAAGTGCTTCATCAGCCCCAGCTTCACCGAATTCAAGGGTGCCAGGGACACCACCACCCGTCACGCGGGCCTGCCTGTGGGCCAGGCCGTGGTACATGCGAGCAGCATTCCGGGTAGAAGAGGCACAGAAACTCCTGAGGAATGACACAAAATCACTGTAGGATTATTTCATTTTTAAAGGATTTAACTCATTTATCCCTTTAATTCCTGAATTAACATGTGATGCAAAGCTTGTAATTATAACACAAATCCCAGTTGACACAACGATGAGAAAAAGACAAGGACATTACAGAAAGGTTGAAATCTAAAAGCTGAATCGGAATTTAAGACTCCTCAGAAACAGAAAAGTCCAAAATGGAGTTGTTAGAGTACTCATTTTGTTTATTTTGTATATATATTATATCCTGTTGTGCCCATCATCTTTAAAGAGCTCCTGGGGGATCTCAAGCCTTCGAGAACGTTACCCAGGTGTGGACGAGCACCACCTGATGCTCACAGTCGGCATGCTACAGCACGCTACGAGAGCGAGCCTGGCCAGGGGCTCCTTGTGTCAGTGCATTTCTTGTAGAATCCCAACCGCAAGTTTAGTTTCTAATCACAGTTTTAAAGAAGGTTATTTTTGGTGAAACAATGAAATATATCATAATGCATTGTTTCCCCCAGAGACAACATCCATACAATGTGTATGAGAGACCTAATGAACACAATAAAGAATACCGTGCGACAGACATCATGAAGGAGCAGAGGGGTAAAGCAGAAGTAGTAAATATTTGTTCACATTCAAGTTATTTCCATCACCATAATCCTGTTGTATTCGTTTTCAAACCGTTTGAATATGAGAACAATCACCCATGAGAAACACAAAGAATAAATGATAAGATACAGCCCAAAAGGACAGATACTCTAATACTGAAATTTCTTTTTGCATTGCAGAGACTTTTATAGTGAGAATCAAACAAGCCATTCTGTTGAGGAAAAAAGTGAATAAATTTGTATGTAAGTACCAGAGTGTGAACTGCAAAACAAACACACAACAAGATCTCCCTCCAAACAAAGAATCCTGTGCAGACACACTAATTGTTAGTAACCAAATCAAAAAGATGAGCTCAGCTCAGCACGTAGTCAGCTCTTCCCTTTCTCCTCCTCCACCTCTCAAAGGCCATCTGCTATCCTCACTCCTCCCTTCAGGAGCAAAAGGGACTTCTCTCATCTTCAGACCGTTACCTTAACCTCTCCTGTACTCCCAAAGGTATTTCCGCTATGGCCATCTCTACACTGTAGAATTCCGTGCTGGTTCTGAGTGTGAACACCTGAACTCGATGCTTTGATGAGAAAAGTCCCTAATGTAGCACTTTGCTCTCGGTAGCTCTATTTTCCCTCTCGTGAGCGGCTTTAACTTCACAGGGCTGCTCTGTGTTGCGGCCACCACCCTCAGCACGCTTTGCCAGCACAAATATCAGCACTGAGTCCCATTTGTCCAGCACAGGGACTGTGGGTTTCCTCTGAAAGTTGCATTAGAGTGTGAACACAACCGTTCATCGCCAGTTAAAGCGCTTCTTACTCAACGTGCCTGGAGAACACTGCTTTTTAGGATAACCGTGTCGCATTGTGGACTGATATACTACGGTCCATTCTTCTTGTACTAAAGTTTAAAATACCGATTGAAACAGGCACTCTGAGACTAGACAAACTAACACCACTTCTTGATTTCTTTTTTGCTATGCTTTAGTTCATCTGATTACTTGTAATTCAGTGCTGTTTTCAAAAAAGCTCAAACCAGTGACATTCCCCAAATCAAACTCCTTGGGTTTCACTCTCTCCCCGAGCGGTTTTCTCTCACATCATTCAAGGCTCTGGAACTCAGAGTCACGGGCCCTTTGCGTGCAGCCTTCATGAGCAACCCTGAATTTATTCAGACTCTTTGCTCTATTATCACAGACAGCACAAATGTTCTTCCCATTCCATTTTCAACAAATATCTCACTGGATTTACTGCTACAGACAAGTAATGTCTGAATTAGCTGAAAATCTCCATCTTAACATATGTTTAAGAAGGTGCATTCCATTACTGACTGCAGAGCCCACTGGACCTGCAAGAAATCCCGGACTGCCCGATGCATTTCTGTTATAATAATGATTACAAGGCAACATTATTGATGCAGTATAAATGGAAATTGTTTTCAAAATAGCTTTCTTATGTTTATCTGAATGAGATAGCACTGAGTTAGGAGCTTACTCCACTGAAAAGTGCAATATTTTATACACTGTACAGAAAAATACACTGAAACTTTGAATGTATCACTCCTGCATATGTATCAGTGCTGAGATAGCAAGACCGAAAACTATTCAGAACTTAGATATGTGAACATTAAATAACTTATCTAACACTTGTGTAAAAAAATTAACAACTGAAATCTCCTTTTAGGAATCACTAAAGAGCAGGAATTTGCTTAAATAACACGCTCTCAACTTTGCTATAACTGCAAAATGCTGTACAAATGAAGATTTAGTACAAGGTTCAAACCTTCATACTTAGGTGACAGAAGTCACCGCTTCTGTAATGTTGGTGCCATACCTTTAGAAAACTCAGCAGTGATGCATACCATCAACTTTTTCACTGGCTTATTGCTAAATCAAGAAAACAGCCATAGACCTACGTCATTTAGAATCACAGAATTGCTCAGGTTGGAAAGGACCTTCAAGATCATCAAGTCCAACCACAACCTAACCATACTGCTCTAACAGCCCACCACTAAATCATGTCCCTGAGCACCACATCCAAGCAGTTTTTAAACACATTCAGGGACGGTGACTCAACCACCTCCCCGGGGAGCCTGTTCCAGCTCTTAACAACCCTTTCTGGAAAGAAGTTTTTCCTGATATCCAACCTAAACCTCCCCTGGTGCAACTTGAGGCCATTTCCCCTTGTCCTGTCACCTGTCACCAGTGAGAAGAGACCAGCCCCGCTCCCACTGCAATCACCTTTCAGGTATTTGAAGAGAGCAATGAGGTCTCCCCTCATCCTCCTCTTCCCCAGACTAAGCAGCCCCAGTTCCTTTAGTCGCTCCTCATAGGACATATTCTCCAAGCCCTTCACCAGCCTTGTTGCCCAAAGCAGCCTTGTTTAAATAGAGCATTAAGATGTGTATTATATAGATTAAGCAGGAAAAAAATCCCAGAAACACATGGCTTGTTTCAAAAACGTGCTTGTTCTCCCTGAATTTGAGGAATCGACAAAGTAATGCAGCAATCCCTTTCCCTGCACAGGGTCAAACATTCCCTTCGCTCCTTACAGACAACCGAAACTGAGCAGCTATGCTGAAACAGACTGTGTCCCAGTAATGGGGAGAGATAACTTAAAACAATCATGTGAAATTACTGGAAAAATGACATAAGTCAGACTTGTTGACGCATTTTATTGTGAGATGGGGAGTCTGGTAAAAAACTAGAAAATGACCATGATGTAACAAGGAACTTAAAAATGAAGTTTCAGATTTGTAACATACATACATGAATACAGGAACAAATTGGCACAAAAATGTTAAACGTTGTTCCCAACACTGTTTATAAGATTATTCTAATTTGGCTTACTAAGGAAATGAGAGTTTTATGGTTAGGCTAATCTCTTAATGAAACTGCAGAGCATCATGCTATTAGTCACACAGTGAATTTCAAAATTTAAGAGCTTTATATTAAAAACTGGGTAAAGGTAAAATGAATTGATTGCAATTGTAAAATTAATACATTCCCATTTTAATTCATCTGTTCTACAGTCCAAGGCAAGTATAAATGTTAACATAACACTGTTAAATCAAATCTCAATGCAAGAGAACCGATTGCATCTCTACTTTAAATCTTATCAACTTTCCAAATTTTCATACTAAAATATATTATTGTATTAATACAAACTACAGTATTATACACTACACTGTGTAATAAATAAAGAAATATAAAAATAAGACACATAAATATAAAAGTTTTCTAAAACTAAAAAGGTACATATGTCAGTAAGAAGGGTATTAATACTGCCAGGTTTGGAGACATACAGTACAAAATGTTGCACAGATCTATAAACTAAAAGAAATAAAATAATACTGATAGGTAAAAATCAGCTAACATTGTTAATAAATGGGGTCCATAATAACTAACATTTGAAAATACTTATGAGCCAGATAACATGTCATGTATGTGTCTGAAATTAAAGTAAACCAATAAAGCAATAAAGCAGATTAGAAAATTTCCCTTGTAATTATCGTAGAGAAATTCTGCAAGTCAGGTATTAACCAAAAATACCACCAAATAATTAAATAATGAAAGATACCAGTGTTCTTACTTCTCTGATGGCTGAGTGTTTTTTCCCCCATGATTAGATTAGAAGTTTGATACAAATCAACAAATGCTAGTTATTGTAGGCCACGCATTGGAAAAAGGCTGGTGAGAGCCTTTGTAATACTGATAAATGGCACTTACAGCACACAGGTCTTGCATAAGGCCAAAGGAGATACAAAGCTTCATATCATATCCTTCATATTGTTACTACATACTCAAAACACAATTACAAACACTGATTTTGACGACTTTGCTGTCCTTACCGGTATTAACACTGTTAGTCCCTGCAATCAGAACTCAACAACAATCTTTTCAACTACATTTTTAACCACATGAGTAAGAAACTTCAGTTCTTCTATCATCTGCTTTCTTAAGGCTAACAATACACTTTAAATGATAATATGCTCTACTACAACATCTAATGTTATAACCGCTACCTTCCAGGTCGAATTTACAAAGGTAGCCAAGCACTGTTATAGGTTTCTGCAAAAGGGAATTCTGTAGTGCAGAAGTTCTCACATTTTAAAAACATAATAAAATACTTAAGCGGATTTAGGAAATGTTTTGCCATTAAAAAAAAAAATCATATAAATCTCTCCCAATTGTACAGCTTACAAATTAATCAACGTAAGAATGAAAATTAATACTGATAAAACAAACAATGCCAGATGCTTGTCTAACAAATCAGGTTTCCTACAACCTGTTAAACCTTTGCTTCCAGAGTCACTGTATTTTTCTAATCTGCTTCATGTTACAAACTTGTTCCTAACTTTGAAAACTGTGTGAAAAATTACTAAGTTTGAGGTTCAGGCACACCTGGATTTCTTTTTTTTTTTCTTTTTTCTTTTTTTATATATATATTTTTTTACACAGTAGTGAACAGAAATCACAGTATGCAGGCTACCGTGTTTCCATGAAAAGCATGTATAATATAGAACGAACTTCATTACCGATTTTTTTTTCCATATAGAAAAAACTATCATTTAAGCTTTATTTGTTTTTTCTTCTGACACCTGCCCATTGCTCTGTATAACTTCTGGTTCTGCATCGCTTGCTTGATTTACAACGTCATCGTTCTTGTTACCTTCAGTTTTCCCTTCCTCTTCTTCTTCTTCTTCTTCTACTTCTTCTTCCTCCTCTACGTCTTGTAGTTTTCTACATTCTTTTTCTTCCTGAAGTCCTTCTATCTCCTTTTCTTCCTCCTCCTCTTCCTCTTTGTCACTGTCTTCCTCTTCTTCCCTGGTTAGACTCTCTCTCTCATCGGAGTCGATCTGCGATGGTGATGCCCTGGCACCAGCGTGCTCGCTGCTGAGCACCTCCTGTCCCACCTCCTCCTGCTCCGTGCTGTCACGCTCCTCTGCCTCTCTTTTGCAATAGGAGTAGCGATGATTCATGTGTTGAGAGTACGACCCCGAGTGTGAAAAGCGCTTTCCACATTTGTCACATTGGTAGGGTTTCTCCCCAGAATGCAGTCGCATGTGTTCAATCAAATGGTGTTTGTGTTTGAAGGCTTTTTTACAGATTCCGCACTCATGAGGTCTTTTACCTAGAAAACAAAGCACAAAAAAAAAGGATTTTTTAAATTTAATATTTTAAAAATCTGCATTGCCGCTTTCATTATAAAATGCTGTTGGTGAATGTATTACCAACAATGAGTAATCATATTTAACAGACAGTTTGATCCCACCATTATCAGCCTGGGTTTCTTGCAGAGGGATATCAGGTACAACGGCACATTGTTAAACTACAAGGGTAATTTGTAACCTTAGGAAAAATGAACATAAAAAGATAAACAGATTCTCAGATGCAACTCAGAGCACAAAATTGTGTGAATATAAATAGATTAGAAAAGGAGGCATTTTTCTTGCAGTAAAAGTTATTCATACTCAAAACCATTTTAGCTCTCCTATACTGATGGAAATTTAAAATCAGCTGAGCTTTCACGTTAGCTTTCGTGCACAAGTCCTTGTACCATGTCACAGGTAAAAGGAAAATCATTCCAAAATCTTGCCTGGGACAGGTGAGTGTCTTATGTACCAAACTTGCTGACTACTGGAAAAATCTGCTTTGTTTCATCTACTTCACTTCCTGCTCTTTTTTCCAGCTTTCTACTCGCCTCTTTACTACTTGCCTTCCCGCTGCTGTGTTTAGAGACTCTTATAAAGATAGCATGGACCCAGCTATGTTATCTAGATTCCAACACTCAAAGCTGTTAGGCAAAACAAACTTGTACGGCTTCCGCCCAGACATAAAAGACCCAGACAATGAGACAGCAGCTCGCTGGTTGCGCTCCACGTCACACTAAGTCAAACAAGCAGCATTTCTGGACACTGCACTTCATTTAAGAGCAGAATGGAAAGCACAACTGTGTTATGAAAAGGAGAATAAGAGAGTCTCGGAGCAGGAAGGTATGAAAATAGAAGATATTCTTAACGAACACAAGTCGAGAAGTTTAAACAAATGGTAAAGACAAAGGGAAGCCTTTTATCTTTTCTATTCTATATTTAAGTAAAATGAAATAAAAACATTAATTTGCAGAAACATAATGTAGGCAATTAACCAACAAGAAAAGACATTTTTGAAGAGATCACTGAAGGAATAAGAGGGTAACACTCAAAAAAATGACTAAAGATACCAGAACTGGAACTAAAAGGAACAATTATGAAAAATTAGAAATAAAAATCAAAGCCAAAAGCATACTCCTTTGAGATTAGATTCCATGTCCAGTGAACGTCTAGTAAGTTCAGATAACTACAAATTTGGCTCAACTGGAGAACCCTTCATGCTATGTACACTGGCTTTCATGTAAAGTATCATACATACACAGGGACCTTTTTTATAATTTTTCTTAATTAAAACGAGGCAAGGTAAATTAGAAATAATAAATCCTTGATTGCATATTGTAGTACACAGATGACTGTTCATGAGACAGATGGAAGAAAATCCCCGTATTTCTATTCAGGGTTTAGATCTTACGAATTTAAACACGGAATTGCAGTTGTATAAAACATGGGATCTAAGCAAGGCTGGGCACAGATGATAATAAGGACTATTATACTTTCCTCTGTTCTTACAATGCTTTCTGAGAACTGAATTTCAGTTGAGCTTATCAGTTACTCAGAATCAACAAAACAAAGATCCGAAACTGCGTTTCCTAGTGCATACCTGTGTGTTCATACTTATGTCTCAATAATGAGCTGCTCTTCTGGAATATTTTGTCACACAAATCACATGCATACATCCCATTTTCTGTCTTTCTCATCTTTTTCTTTGGAGGTGTTGAATCAGAATCATTTTGATCTTCTACATTCGATACTCCTTCCGAGCTAGTGTCCTGCCTTTCGTCCTTAAGAAAAAACACAAAAAAAGTTGGGTTCAAGAAAAAAAAGCACTGATGCAGCACACAATTTATAAAACATAATCTGAAGCTGCACAGTTATTTTCATTCCATTCAGTCAACGGACAAACAAAATTGTTTAGACTCACACAGTCAACAAACTCTTTCACTGCACCTATCTGCTCTGCAGACCTCGCCATCATGGAGATGCACAATCCCCAGTGGGACCGACTGTAATCATATTCACAGAATCATCAAGGTTGGAGAAAACCTCCAAGATTATCCAGTCCTACCATCCACCTACCACCAATATTTCCCTACTAAACCACGTCCCTCAGTACCACATCTAAAAATCTGACTGTTGGCCAGGGCTAAGCTACATTGGCATATCCTGCTTTAAGACCCTTACAATAAGTGTAATGTTAGGAAGGGAAAATAAGGTTATACAGCTCTAAAGTATCTTAACCAGTGTTAGGAAGTTAAAAAGAGCCTATTAGGCGACTACATGCATTTCTGAACGAATGTTTGTCAACCACATTTTGCTACTTCACAATCTTATGGAAGATTTTTTAGACTAAGTTACCACAAACAGCTATTCATCGTTCATATTTGCATAATTGACCACCCTCCTCCTCATAAATCTACCAAAACCCTAGTTAAACCAAAATTTGGGGATTTCAAACATTTCAGTGATAAAAACTTTTCCATATATCGCAACTGTAGCCTATTTCAAAGCATTTTAAGTGCTGAAGCTCACTTCAAAGTAGCACAGTAATTTCTACTGACATTAGCAGTATCGGAAAAAATTAATTTTGTCATACATTATCAAGCTTGAACATAAAATGTATGTATTAGCTACCTGAAATTTTGTCTGTCTCATAAACCTTAACATACAAGCAATCTCATAAATCTTCAAGGTCCCTCAGTTTCTGGCTATACAGAGTTCTGCATAAAATGCTGAACAGCCAATTTTTAAGATTTAATTAGAAATGCTAAGCCTTTATGCGATCCACTCCTGTTCTGCTGTGTCCCTGCCTCCCCATATGCATAGGTATTGCTCAGCAGTACTGAGTCTGGTTAGATCACATCTGGAGGGACTCAGGGAGGAACAGAACAGGGTACAGGAACAGAGTATGATGAAGATAAATACCCACCCTAGTTTAAATTGAAAATACTTCTGAACTTTGTTTAAAGTGCCATTATGGTGTAGGACAAATTCTGCTACTCTGCAAGCTAAGAAAGCAAAGCAGAGTGAAGAAGCAGCGAGAATTTACAAACAGTTCATTTTCTGGATGTAGGGAAGAGGAGATAAGGAGCCACCGATAAATAAACACCATGACTTGACTTTGGATTTTCATCCAGAGAACTAAGCTGTCCTTAAAATATTGAGCGCTAACGTTCCAGAAAACCCTTTTGAACGGCAGAATTTAGTGAAGAACTAACTTGTCCATGCACAGATCTAGATTGCTGCTGTCAGTGTGGACCTGCGCTGTTTGAGCTGACCGGCTTTGCAGAGGTGTTAATGGTGACATCTATTACCCCTTAACAATCAAGAATAATAAACAAGATAGTTTGTGCTTACATTTTCAGAGTCATAGAATCACAGAATGGCTTGGGTTGGAAGGCATGTTAAAGATTACCCAGTTCTAGCCCCCCTGCCATGGGCAGGGTTCCCACCCACCAGCTCAGGCTGCCCAGGTCTCCACCCAACCTGGCCTCAAACACCTCCAGAGATGGGGCATCCATAGCTTCTCTGGACAGCCTGTTCCAGCACTTCACCACCCCAAATATTATTTAATTTATTTTGACAATTTTCTGTAAGTTTAATAAGGATACACCATGAGCACATCATCTACAATACACAGGAACACGGAGACTTCAGTACCTGACTTCCATTGGCTTGGGTCTGTTTTGGTGGTGTTTCCTGAACTGCAGGACTAACTGTAGTAGAGTACGTATAAGCCACCTGGGGAATCAAGATGGTTTGCTTATTGGCAGCAAGAGCTCTCAAGCATGGAACACTGTTCTGGTCAGCAATGGCAACAATTGTAGGTAACTGGGCAGTGACTGTAGGTATAGCAATATTTATGGGATTGGCACTTGGTGGGATTACATTTACAATAGGATCAGAGTCTGTAATACTGTTGTCCTTTTGTGGTTCTTTTTTTGCACAAGTTAAGTTCAAAGGTTCTTCCTGGACAGAATAAACACTGTTCTGGTAAACACTAGTTATGGTAGATCTTTCCAACAGTTCTCCATGTTGCTTTGGTAGCGAAAGGTCAAGAGGTTCAATTTGTGGCTCTTCTTGTACACCCTCTGCTGTGTACGTATAACCCTGTGAATTTCTTGATGAAGAAAGGTTTAGTGGTGATGGGGATGGCGTGCTACTGCGTGAACCATTCTGAGCTGATCCCCCTGATGAAGTCTGAGATTTAGTTGTATTGGCCGGATTTTGTGAGTTGCTTGTGCTGTTCTGGGACTCACTCTCATTTGTAGTTGCTGCCTGATCATCGTTATCTGTGGGACTGCTTGATTTAACTTGTTCGGGAGAAGATGGTCCAGAAGACTGCACAGAAATTTGTCCAGCTTGCATTTTTTCAAACCACTTTTTTACCACATCCAGTGGTAGGTTTACGGAATCAGCTATTTTTGAAAGCTCTTCGGCGCTTGGTTGTGCATTTAATGCATAATATGCTTTTAGGAGCGATAAAAGGTTCTTTAAAGGTGGCTGACCAGGAGATAAGTTGTTCTCCCCAGTTTCTGATGGGGCAGGGGAGCTGGGCTTCTCAGCTTCTGTTCCACTGGACTGAGGAAGCTGAGGAGGATTTTTTGTTTCATAGTGCTTTAATTCTTGAAGTGCATTAAGATCTCCTGGACAGTCATCACAAAGAAGACAAGTGCTATCATTGGTCTCTCCTTCAAAGTTTTTATCTTTCTCAGACTTCACCGTAAGATCTTCTGGTAACTTTTCATTTTTGCAACTGTTTGTAGGAACAGAATGTTCTTTTTTTAGATTTTGGGGAACAACCTGAAGTTGACTTGGCTGCTCCAAGCTGTAGTTGATGATAATTTTGGTTGTCCCATCCTGGTCAACCAAAGGAAGACTGATAGCTGAAATGAGGGAATGGCCAGCTTGTTGTATAGATGCATTGCTGATTGTTTCTTGTTCTTTGGATGCAAGATTAGCGTGATTGTTTTCCAATACTTGCCTTATTACATTACCATCCACTGCCACTTTAAGTACATTTTGAATGTCACTTAAGTTGATGCTTATGGGAGACACCAGACCCACTGTTGGCAGAACAACAGCTTGCACCACACCCTGAGGAGAACTGGTTGCCTGCAATGGGCTACCACCACTAAAAACCCCATTCTGCAAAGGGGTTGAACAATTAATTCCTGAAGCAACCACTATGGGCTTGAATTCATAATCCACAGGTTCAGTTTTAATTTGGTTAACAGGAAGTTGCTCTTGCAAGGGTTTATTTTCTATCTTTTGTCGTATCTGTGGTCTTGCTGGGCTACCGGGTGATGCAGAAAGGGAAGGGGAGGAGCACTGAGATGTCTTGAGCCCTGACCGAGCTCGACCATTCACGGGCATCAAACCAATACACTTCTTACTGCTTATGTGTGAACTGTATGAACCAGAATGGGAAAAACGTTTCTTGCAGTTTGGGCACTCATATGGCTTCTCTCCTAAAGATAAAAAAAAAAAAAAAAAAAAAAGAAAGAAAGAAAGAGGGAAAAAAAAAAAAAAAAAAAAAAAAAAAAAGAAAGAAAGAAAGAGGGAAAGAAAGAAAAAAAGCATATGCAATAGTTTGTTAGGTTATAATGTAACTTCACCAAACAATAGTAACTAGAAAATAATACATTAAAATTACTCTCAGAGTCCTAGAGAAAAAAAACCCTTTACAGTGAATTGAACACCAAGAGCAATTATATCACCTGTAGCTCTGATCCCAGGGTCCTGTGCTAAGTTTCACTGTGAGCCAACAGTAGATACAGAATGGCACCCATGTGATCATGACACATTCCAGTACACTGCCAGTAACTGGCTACATATCACATAAATTAGTCTACGTGGTACTTGCAGAAGCTTTCCCATGCACAGGAGCAGATGCCACTGCTCTGTGGAAATGAAATGCAGATGAAGTTTGCTGAGGAAGGGCTTCTAAGTGCACTTAATTGCTATTATCATGGCTGAGCAAACAATAAGAAAGGAAAAGATGGCCTAATGCCATGTTTTCCGACTAACTGCTAGTGAGTAAATTTGGGTCAAATAGAGAAATTTGAGGTATACTTATTATTATATAATATATATAAATATATAACATCATAAGTTAATTATTTATAAATTGAAGTCATTGTGACAGGGTATGACAATCTCACATTTGTGCCCTGAGGCCATTTTAAACATCTGGAATGGGGAAAATAGCAGCCACAGTAGGAAGTATAGTTGCTATATCCTGATTGCTATCAATTAAAGTTTTCTAGCAAGGCTCACAACTAGCTAAGTTGTCTACAAACACTGAGAAAAAAACAGGCAAGCGAAAAGGACTGGAAGGATGCCCCATTTCTTCTGCCACATGTGAAACTTCCTTAAATATCAGAGCTCAAGTTGCAAATGTAAATCCTCTTGAGTTATCCTACATATTTTCTGCATACAGTTGAATGCTGCAGTCAGTAGGTAGAGAGTCTTAGAGAAAGAAAAAGGAAAGCCCCAGCATTTTAAACTTAAACTTACAAGACTGATATTGCATCAAAGTTATACAGAGTAGGAATGGTAGCATTAGTACATAATTCAGTGCTTGTTTTATTTACCACTGTGGATTCGTAGGTGCTCCTTTAGATGATGTTTATATTTAAAAGCTTTTCCACATTCAGTGCACTTGAATTTTCGATTACCGCTGGACTGCGTCACATGTCTCTGCAAGAAAGAATTTGCAATTATTGCAAAGAACAGCATACTGGAAAAAAAGCCTGTATTTTCACATCGTAACAGAGAAAATGTGATACAAAACTGAAAATAATCACAATTTTAAGAGATTGAAATTGGCATGCGATATGCATGAAAAAGAAACAAATTAGAAGTCAGGCTAAAACCGAACCACGTGCATCTTCTGAATAAATCTGGTACAGTAAAAGGGAATAAAAAGTATTTGCTCCTTCTCTGAACTTCAGGTGAATCTCGCACTGACCTGTTATGTGAGTAAGAAGTTCCAACATATACACAGATTCAATGTGTGAAAGCAAAAACCCAACAAAAGCCCAAGCCCACCATCCACAGCTTATGTCACAAACAACAGAGAAACATTAAAGCATATAAGAGTCTGTTTAAAGTTTAATCAGTTGACTTGATTTTTCCATTTACGTACTGGAAGTACTTCCAGTTGGCCTGGGATTCCTTTACGTAATGGTGCCACAGGATTGCTCAAGAGAAGATGGCTCAGTGACAGCAAAGGCACTCAGTCATAATTAATTCTCAAAATAAATGCAAAAAAAAAGCAAAATTCAAATAAATAACAGTACGGAGGGAGTTCCTCAGTATGCAACATCACAGTTCTTCACTGTTCGCACTGAAGCTCTGTAATTATTTTTGTTATATTTCACCTTTTGAGAGCATTTATAATCAAGTGCTTTAAACTTTTAATCCAATGACATTTAACTTAATCACCTTAACTTAAAGTTATAACTTAACCTTATCCCCATACTAGCTTCAAAGAAGCAAAAGTGAAGAAAGATGTGTAAATGTGTACAGTATATGCTACATATGTGTATGCATAAAGCTATTAATGTGCACTTTTTGCAACAAAAATAGCACGTGCGTTAAAACTTGGAGCTACCTGATTATTGACACGAAATAGAGGAATTGGAGTTTTTATCTGTTGAAAGCATCTGCTTATTTAAAAAGCAGCAGAGCTGCACTCGGCCATCTGGGTGAGCTGTGGGTTAGGAGGATGCCCAGGAGCTGCCCAGCAGCACCATGCCTGCGCCCAGAGCCGCTGGCGTCCACGCATCTTTGGGGCTCTGTTTATGCACCCGGAAGGAGATACTCCGGGAAACTGCAGCTTTCTGCTGCACTTCAGTGATCCAACTCCACTGAGTACACACAACTGTGTCAGGATTTACTTAAGGCTCTAGAGAATCAGTTACCGGTGTTTGACTCAGGATTCGACAAGTTAAAGATCTCAGCACACAAACAGCTACTGCGGATGCCGGACTGCATCCTAATGCTTCACGTTACGGCATGGATACCATCCGTCAAAAAATGTTGCTGCTCCAGTCTTTAAAATTCAATGTTCTACTTCCGTGTCACGGAAGCTCACATTTCTCTTACCAAATTTTTAATGAGTTTTTCTGTTTTCCTGCTTATAACTGTAAGCTGCTTTGAGCTTTTGGTTAGGGTAGCATCTCCACCCTTCTTATATTGCAATACAGTTTTCTCTTATTTATTGCTCTTACACCTACACCTTTTTTTTTTTGTAAATCTGGAACATCCTCAAGAGTTACTCTCCAGAATCTCCTCTAGAACTGAGAAACCACGACTCCTCTCTAGATTACCATCTCTGATACTTTCACCTTCATCTTCTCAGATCCAAATGTTTCATCCCACTTTGGTACTGTTAAATCTACACTGTTGTGCCTCTGATGTGTGATATATTGTTTAATGCACTGCACATAACTGTCTTCTGTTCATTACAGAATGAACCTCTGCATTCAGAGAATAATCCTCTGCATTCCTTTCAGTACTGAAAGAAGAAACATCAGCATTAAGTAGCCACTAACATGGTTCTGCGTCAAATATTTACTACATTCTGGACAGAAGTCCACTCTTTTCATACCAGAGAACTGGTATAGAAAATAGGAATCACAGGTAGGTGGAGTATTTTCATAAAACCTCCTTGTTTTTGCATAAAGGAGTTGAGCAGGATGCATCTGACTTTCTTCACAAGTTCTGCTGAACTCCTTATTTTACTCCCCCTTTGCCTGCTTTAACTAATTAATCATACTGTCTGTAGGAAGTTAATTTTTCAGTTAGGAAATGCTATATACTGGAAGATACAATTACTTGGTCATTAAAAATGATTGGGGAATTCTGCATGCATAACATTATTTGAAGGATTACGTATTAGAAGATAACTGTCTCAGGATGGAATATTTGGTCTTTATCAGTGTGGGATATATTTTGCTTGCATAATCCCTAGTGAGTCTATCAAAATTACCCTCTTCTTTCTTTTTTTACTGCTCTCACACAAAAGGTTTGAATTTTGGGTGGTTCTGAGTGGAGCCAGGAGTTGGACTCGATGATCCCTGTGCATCCCTCCCAATTCAGAATATTCTATGATTCTGCATCAGTGTTCTTTCATGGCCAGTTTGGTCATGGTCTTATAGAATGGTCATTTCTCATCCATGTCCACAGCACTGTGTAGGTTGTTGAGCAGAAAAACAAAATAAGCCGGAGCCAGAGCAGGCAAAGGAGCAGCACAGGGAGAGCAGGGGGTGGGGAGGAGGCAGGATGAAGGGGAAGTGCAGGAGCGGTGCTGCTGGAGCAGAGCAGGTTGGCCCCTTCTCCGTGGAAGGCACAGCCTGTGCGTACCTCTCACATGGCCTCTGCTACACTGCAAATTATCTTTGTTCGCTGCTTCCTTTTACAGAACAAACACAGAACTGTCACACGCTGCCCACTGATCAGCCAACTCAAAGTTATCCAAATCATCTACTTTCAGGTTAAGTCCTTTATGAACAAGGAAAAAACAGTAAACAGTTTTGAAGATGCTGCCGTTTAAGACCCACAGCCAGGAGATCTATACTATAGATAAAGTTCAATTTTCCATTGCAGAAATGATGTAATCATGTATATCAAAAGGTAGGCAATCTGAAGACATGACAGCTTTGTGATAATAACATAAACAAACCAGCATTTCAACTTTACCAAGCATCTGAACTGTTACTGTTTTGACTCTGGGTATGGCTCTAGAGAAAATTCCACATAAGCTGGTGTAATACCGAGTTCCAGATACTTCATAGAAACAACGTTCCTGCTTAGCACATGCAGCCATGTGCCTCCAAAAGTATAAGCCTTTTAAAATATATCTGAAACTTTTCCTTCAGCGATACAATCTAGGTTTCCCTTTTTAACCATTCTTCTACAGCTGTTTTTTGCCTGATAATTTTTTTTCTTTTAATTGCAACTAAGTACAAAAATAGGAAGTCCTCCTGACTACTCTTTTCTTCTGCTTTCAGATTTCTAGTTGGAAAAACCGGAAATAAATGTGACAGCTCACAGCAACTAGATTTTACAAAAAGCATTCATAGATTTTATAGTCATAGACATCAGTTGTATACAAGATGATAGTACCTTTAAGGTGGAAGCCAAGGCAGTAAGAGAGCAAGGCAGAAATGAATTGTTCATGGGAAATACTTCTGAATAAATCAGAACTGCTCTGCTAGGACACGCTGGCGAGGTTATTCCAAGCCCTGCAGAACAGCAAAACCATTGGGCAGGATTGCCCATACTTCTTGTAACAACGGTTCCTGAAAGTATTCACTCAGGGATGAAGGACAATGCACTTTTAACCCTGATAAATTCTTTGAATTAGTGATAGTTTGCAGAACAATAATTAACATGCAATGTATAAAAGATCATCTCCTTTTTCTGTTAATTTTATGTCAGAGCTTTTCAGTTTAATGAAAATACTGTTGTTTTGGAGCTGCAAGAAATATGTTCTCTTCACTATTCATGGTTTTGTGTTTTTCTGCAACATTTCCCTCCTCTTTCGGCTCCAAGGAGCATCCGTCTTTGTAGTCTGGCCTCAGAAAGGAGAGTTTCCAAGTCTCTCTCTAACCTGGCGGTAGAAAATCTGTATCTGTTTTCTTGGCTAATTCCTGACTGTTTCAGTGAGCTTACTGAGCTTGAGCGCCTCTGGTAAACTACGGAAACATGTAATTGGGGTTGAGCGATGGGAAATTCTAGGGATAAAAGAAAAACAGAGAAGCAGGGAGAGGGGAACTTCAGGCTCCTCAGCAACAATGGCGTGGCTAACTCACCATGGGGATTTCAAGGAACCATTCCCTCAGGGCAACAAATGAACCACACAAAACAAGCTCAGAATATCTTTAGCACTTCTGAAAACTAAAATTCAGACCCAACCATACTGCCTAGATGAATGCAAGTACAGCAACTCAGATCACACCCTTTGCTAGCTACAGAAGAACTCTGACTTCAACAGCAGGCTTAAGTGCTCCAGGATCAGCTGGACTCAGCCCGCAGGACTCTGAGACGAACATCCAGCACGCTCTGTATGTCTCTGTTCACACACCAAGTGCTGCTGCAGAGGACAGCAGGGCCTCCACCCAGCTGCTACCGACCTGATCTCGTCCCGACTTGTGCGACGTCATGTGGCGGTCCAGCTGTGTTCTGTACGCGAACGTGTAACTGCACAGGGAGCAACTGAAGTTATCCTCGTTTTTTTCATGGCGGTATTTAATGTGTTCCTTCAGAGAGGTAAAACGCTTGTACCCTCTATCACAGTACGGGCAGGTAAGCAGCTGGGAAAATGCATCAGGCGTTCCTGCGCAGGAGAGAGAAGATAGCGTATTTAAATAAGGTGTAAACTCTGAACTTAACCAACATCGACAGACACAATTTACATTCATATATATGACTGTAAGACAACGTGCAGCTGCTGGAAAGCTCTGTCTGGTTTAGAAAAGGAACAACGACCATTCGTATTTTTCCTTTAGGTATTATGTTACTGACTGCGGTAGGGTGCAGCTGTCCCAGTGCGTGCTGGAGGATGTCAGCACAGTGACGTTCCCCAGAACCACACCTCTGTCCCCTCACAGCACCACAGCCTCTGCACGTGTCTCTGATGAGAAAGTACTCTGACCACTGTAAAACATGGTTTAAGATCTAGCAATCTCGGTAGGCCTGGTTAGCCCTACCACTGGCAACCCTGAAATCACGTTCACAAAATAAGTCTAGTCTAGCACTGAAACACTTAATGGCCACCCTATTTCCAGATCCTAAGGAATTAGCAATATTTTTAGGCTGCAGAGATTAATTTTCTTTTCTCTTAACGCAGAATTGTAAGAGAAAGGAGAACAGAAACACAGTTGATATTCTTTATAGTTATACACAGCAGTGTAGGACATATTCTTTGCAGGGGAAGCAGATGAGTGACAGAAAGGAGAGATATCAGATGTGATGCCATAAATACAATTCTAATATAACCTATGGGATTTAGCCTATTGGCTTTCATGAATTTACTTCTGTACCAGCAAAAAGAGAAATTAGATTGAAGCTGAGTATTAATTTGACAAGAATATTTCTGAGGAGTCATCATTTATGAAGTTTTAACTCCATTTCTTCTTATCAGCATTTAGTTATCCCCCATATATAGTAACTTATTCTATGCTAGAAAAGATATTTTTTTGAGATTTAAAAAACATCTTACTTTACAGATTAATGGAAAAGTGCTTCCTGAAATACAGGGTTCGCTGTATTGGATCAAACTATCTGTTTACAAGGTCTGGTAACCTCCAATGACCACACTTCAAGGGAAATGGAAAGCAAATTTTGCGGCAAAACACCTATCCATTGTGCTGAGTGACACCACCAGAAGAAAGTGGAACATCTGCACAGATTATTACTTTATATTCTGAATCATGAGGTGCAAACTGGGGTACAGATTGTCATTTGAACTTGCTGAACTATAAGCAATTATTAATACTTATAAAATTAACCGGCAGTTTCTGAAGTACTTCTGAATGATCTATCTTCATGGCACCTTTCAGCAGTTACTGCCATAGATTGAATACGTGCTCTATACAGTAGCAATCCCTATTTCTGTGGAATTTCCACATTTTCACTGAATGTGCCATTGCTTTTGCAACAGTGAAGAGTCAGACCAGTTTTTATTATTACGTAAAGATAACAACTTTCCTGTCATACAGGATCTTTTTCCCTCCTGATGGGAGCAAGCTGGTGACAGTCATATTTCACTGTTTTTTTGTGTGCTGCTCTACCCAATTAAGTTTCTGTTTCTCCCAAACTAAGTAAAAAGAACACAGCCCCATGTGTGGATACAGCATGCTTCCCTTCCATTCATTTTTTACATCTACAATTCAATTCACATGACATAAGGAATACCACATTTCAGCACAAATACAAGTCACTGGAAATGTCAAAAGCATGACTTAAATTCTGTTTCCACTGGAGTAAATGCCAAAATGGCAGAGGTTTCACAAACCCCAGTACTAAATACTCTGATTCTCTCTCACCTCACTTGTCCACTCCTCTGCTTGGGAGGAATCTATCTTTACCAAATATCACTACATTTCTGGCATTTTCTCTCCCAAATTGTTAAAACACTGAGCATTGTTCAGCACCATGACTTTCAGAGCACTTCCCTCTGAATCTACTGAGTTAGGTGCAATTTCAATTATTAATGCAAAAGTGTATTTTTAATGATTACATGGAAATCAATTCAAGTCTGCAAAACTAACCTGACAAGCTGTGCCACTGCAACTACGGATTAAAATTTTAAATTAAAATTTTAAAATGCTACTGTTGAATATATATTTTAATTGAATTTTCCAAAATATGTAAAGTAAACCACAAAATATTAGAAATTCATGTCTTATTTATGTAATATATAGGCAGGTACTCAGTTTATATTTCTTAAAATTTTTTTTCTTGTATTTTTTTTCTTGCTAAAATGTCTAATAACATAAGAACTCTGAGAGAGTAAGACAAATTTGCCAGCAACGCCCCTTTCATGGCTCTCCCTTAAGACTCCAGTACGGTAATACAGCCACAATGACATCTCTTGTTCAACTATGTATATTTTTAATAAGCAGCTGCAACAGAACATCTCCAAACCATTTAGATAGGGTGCTATCTTCAATTAAGTGTTTCACAAAGAATTAACTAAGAACAAAGACAAGTCATAATAAAATAAAAATTTCTTTATTCCAATGTAAAGCAATATTTTCAAAGTCTGCTGGAAAGCCAGTATTTCTTAATGGGCTTCCATTAAAAAGCATATGAATATTTTTGTATAAGTAATGCTTCTTTTTTTCTCTATTGCTGTCTTTTTTCAGAAAATAATCCCAATGGATTTATGAGATCTTGATTTTACTTCCAACTACCATTTAGGTACCCACACAACTGACTCCCAGTGCATGTCTTGCTTCACAAAATCAAGTAGTAATGATTTTTGCATGACAATCCCATCACCCCACCGATAATAAACTAAGTTTTTTGTTTAATTTTATTTTATGTGCATGTGTTGTTGTCTTTCACAACACAACAGACCTTTGGGGTCAAGTGCTTAATACAATTTATTTTGTACGACCTGAACTGGTGGCATATTTACCATTTTCATCCTGACCACTAGCTTCTGGTGTGCCTTGTCTCTGGTCCTCCTCAGGTGCTTCAGGGTAAATAACAGCTGTATCTTCTTGTTGAAGGAATTCTTCAACATTAGGGTCATGGTTCTGTTCATTTTCTGCATCTGAATCACATTCATCTTCTTTTACTAAGAGCAAAAAAATGAAACATAAGATATCAAATGAAAGCTTAAAAAAAGAAAAAGGAAAAGAGATCAATAACATTTCCAAATCAACCTCTCTCCAAGGATTTCATAGCTCCTTACAAATACTAGCATAGGTCAAGCTTTTTAAGGTACAGGAACATGCAAAGTCTTAACACAGAGAAACAGTGTCATAATGACAATTAAAAAAATGACTAAAAGCACAGTTTGCTTCTTTAACTCAATGCATTTTTGCACCCTATGTTTATCTCCCCTCAACTTCCCTAAAATACTTAAATGCAACAAGTATCGTGATTTAGGCCTTGTAGTTTGAAAGATAGCTTAACACCTTGCTTCCTACGTTTGAAAAAGTCTGTCCTGGTTTGATTCTGAAACTGAAGATCCTCATTTTATTTTGCGTTCTGTATAATCAGTACAAATAGAGGAATGAAAAAGGAGATAAGTACCAGCTTATTTTGGTATATTCCTTATTAGTTTAAAACACTACCTACTGGCCTGTAGTTGCATTCTACCAATATGACCAGTGTTATTCTGTCTTTTGTTCTCATTGCTGAAGCTCTGGCAGACAAGCTACAAGAATAATGGACACAGATAAACAAACAAATACCTGTACATCCAACTTCATCTGACTGAGCTTCAGGCCCCAGGATTTCCTTTGTTTCTTTTCCTGCTGAAATATTATATTTCAGAAAAATAACAATGAATATTCAAAAAAAACCAACCCAAAACCAACACCCCCAAACAACACCACCACCACCACCACCACAACAAAACCACAAAACCAGACACACACACCAATGTAGTATATTTGAGGAGTTATTTCTTCAGCATTTTTTTCCAGTTTTCTAATTACATTAAAGGACAATATACTTTCAAAAATATGGATTCCACATTACTCCAGCATAATTGGTTGAACCACAGAGATATTTTACAGTGAAAGAAATTAAATTTTCAAAGGAAGCCATACTACACACTAGCCATTAAGGCATTATTTGAAGACAGGTAAAGACAGGTAAAGACAAGGACACGGTGTTTTTCCAGCAAATACGGAATGAGTTATTTAAGTGCAGCTAACTGATACATTAGAACATCATTTCCAGAAAACAGAGAATCATAGAAATATTACATTTACTTCATTTTTTTTCAATTAGCAGTTTTTGGAAACAGTTGATGATTTGCAGGTCATGTCTGCAAAGCTACACACTGCTTTCTCTTTCTTCACAGAATAGCTTTGAAGTGTGTAGCAAAACTACAACTTTTTTTCACTCCTTTATTTATCAGTATACTATGTTACTGTATGTAAATGCCATAGCAGCCAATAGCAGTCAATAGTCATAGGTTTATTTTGGAGATGCTACATGCTTCAGAGCTATAGTGTAAAGAAAGACTCTTACGTGATTTAAGACGCTGGAATATATGACTGGCAGGATCCAATATGGAAATTGTTATATTTTTATTTACATTACTTCACTCTAATTGAGTGCAGGGAAAATTTTTTGGCATGTCTAGTCACAACTGCAGAACATGTTGAACTTAAATACAGGAAAAGCCAATTCCTCCTTTATGCGTGAGACGATAAATCCTAGGTCAAGTTTGATTTCCCAGACACAAATGGCTTCGTCAAAGGAAAAGACTCTTAATTTGGTCTACCTTGACAAAACCCACCAGACTTAAAAAGGGAGGAAGCTCTATCCACAGATAGTCACAAATAAAAAAAAGGCAAAAAGGAAACTGTAAGACATAAATCTTTCATTGATTTGAATTAGCATCTTAAAAAAAAAATCACCACAGTACATAAAATATTAGTCAATATCTGACTGGGAAGTAATTGTATTTTTGGCTCCTGATACCACAGGCTTTGTTCAGAATTTATATGGCAGATGACTGCAGACAATGAAAATTCAAATCCAAAATTTCATTTCTTAAAAATATTTATGATACCAAGTACACAATTTTTCCTCCTAAAAGGTTTGAGATTTTTCTCCATTATGAAATAGGCTATATGGAAGAGAGCTACTATCTGTAAGTTATTACCCATAGGAGCTTAAATTATAGTGTCTCTAGCAAGTTCCATTCTACTGCTGGCAAGCAGCGGAGGGGCTGAGCAAGCTCCTTGTACTAGGTGGGAATAAGGACATTCAGCCACACTCTTACACATTTCTACAGCACTTGGTAGAGCCATCGAATTAGATCTAGTCAGTCCCTCAGGAACCAGAACCAGGTGAAAAACGGCTTCTTTAAGGTCCCTGAGCGTTGCCACAGCCATGTCTACATGGCAGCACTACTCGGCTCTGTTCTGCGTGGCATCTGACCACTTCTCATGATCTCTGTCGCTCAGAGATACGTGGGATTTCCAGAGCTAAATGCTGCTAATTTCCAGGTCACAGGCGCCATGCATGACAATACCACAATGTCACAAGCTGACTGTAAAGATCCAGAGATGGATTAGATAAACCCACTACAGAAAAGGAAAATTTGGTTGTAGTCAGAAAACTTGATCAAGATGATGCCATGAACATTTAAATTCCCCTCAAATGTAATTAATACCAAATAGTGCAGCAGCCTTCACCAGCAATCCATCACACTGAGAGAATACAATCCATCTTACAGTATATAAGCTGAACCTAACATGTTATGTGTTAAAGGTATTTTTGAATTCCAGAAGGACCTTACACCTAAAACACAATTTCATTCATTTTGAAAGTTTACTTCACTGCTGGGACAAGTTTTTTAAATGTTAAATTTTTCAAATCTACCTTAGTTCCAGGACGACATCTCTAGATTTCCTAAATACTCAAATACATAACTAATATTTTTTCAAGTTTATTAATATAATAAGTCAGGGTTTGACATGCCCTTTCTTAACTGTAGCACAAGGCTTAGTTTAACGTAAAGCAAAAGGAGCTCACATTATAGGAGCACACATGAATGCTGGCACCCTGCCAGCAAATGGTGCCGGATACAAGTGGTTCTCTTCTTCAAACTGGTGTGACTGTTTCAGTTAAACCTCTGGAGATACACACCTTATATTTAAACCACCTGTTCTGAAGGTCTCGTAGAAGTTCAGTTAGAATGACTGGAAACGGAAGGAAACTAATCTGATAAAGAAGTGTTACGTGTGTTGTTTCTATTCTCGTGCATTTGTGAACAGAATAAATGTGTAAACAACCCATTCTGTCAAGTCCAACTAAAACTAGAAACTTTCAGTACTAATTCAGCGATGAAACACAACTTACTAAAACTGGCATAGTGTATGTTTTCTAAAAACAATCACCACTCTCAGTGATGGTGTCAACATCGCACAGACACTACGCCAGTGCTGTTCCCTTTGAGATGAAGATCACGTACTCAATACCCTCTTCTTAGGATTTCTAATGTACAACCAAGACTGATGATGTGATTTTCAGCTTGCACCTTTCTTTCTATGAAAGCCATAAAAAAGTAAATAGAGTTTTACCATAGAAAATCAAAGCTCCATGAAACATAATTTAGCCTTCATTTTTCTCACGTAGCCTTTGCCAAAAGTTCAAACAATCCATTTTAAAAAACCATACTATCAGATAAAAATTCCTCCTGGCTGCTACTAATTTACAGTAATTTTAGTGAGTCTGTATGACAATTGTCTGTGTGATGGAAGGCTGGCTGAGTAACCGATGACCAAGGCACAGAGAACACCACCTGATTCTCACAACACAATTACCATAGAGTTTGGTTCAAATGCTTCATTTTACTCAACAAATATTAATTAAAACAACACATGTGAAATAGGAAGTCAAAAAATATATCATTACATATCTAGAGCTCTGAGACTCTCCAGAGGTGGCCTGAGGTAAGATACTGGGTGTAACTACCTGCAGATGTAGCCCCAAAAAACTTTTGCTCCACATCTGAGCCCAGACTCAGTCCATACCCCAGGCTTCCTACATCCATCTTTGAGTGGGTCAAGAAATAGTCTCCATGCAGCCCATTTTTATGTAACTTCAGTTCACTATATATATAAAACTGCAGGAGAAAAAAGATTTTGCAGAACTAAGTAAATTATCTACCTAATAATTTAGCTCCAAATTCCTCATTTCACTGCACAGCACAACTTGGCAAGAGCAGCTACATAAAAGCTGGACCACATTTAGTGGCCATTTGAGTACTTTCAGTTCATTTAGATGTGAGGTCACACAATTATTCTTAAGTCACAAGGTTTAGCAAAGTAGATGCTAAACAATTGTGGCTAGAATTGAGGCACACACAGGGCTATATCTCAAATACTGAGAAATGAAAATAAAGTAGAACAATAAATGTTAGAAAATCTGATTCTTTTTTGATTGTGAATATTTCATGTCTAACACTTCTAATCACTTCAGTAACAAAGTGACCAAAAAATTCTATCCAGTCTTCTTAGAAACATTACTCTACAGAGCATCATCAGTGCAAACAAACGTACCTTCATCTTCCCAGCAGCTATTTGTGCTCCCTTCCCTTTCACTGTTTTCGGGTAACACTGCATGGTCTGTTGGCAAGTCATCTTCTGGCACACTTGCATCACAGTCTGCTGCATCAGTTATACTTTCTTCTTCCACTATATGCAATTTATCTTCATCATCCGAATCTGAGTTTGCTTCTACCACGTTATTGTAATTGGTGACTATGGAAAAAAAAAAAAGGAAAATACCAATCAGTATGCTCTCAATTTACTGCACAAAACTCCAAAGCTTTCAGTACTGTGGCCAGATGCTATATCTGAGGCATTTCTATGGAGTCACATCATTAATTCTTCTTTCCCTATGTGGACAGCAGCAGCTTGAGAGCAACCCGGACATAATGGTGGCACAGGAGAAGGCACCTGCAGGCTGCTGGGCTGCTGCCATGGCCTGGAACCAGGAGACTGCTCCACCTGTGGCACAGCGTGAGGCTGCGCAAGGTGACTTCGATTTGGATGATGGAAGCGCTATACGTTTCCTTTAAGAACATTACAGTCCACTCCATGAAATACTTGATAGGAACATTAAATGGGAACAACAAGGAGACTGCACTCAGAAGTGCTAAAGTGCTCCTGCTCCAGGCTAAAGTGCTCTTGCAGATACACCCAGAGCACACTGGAGGCTCAGCAGTACAGATGTGAACGCAAAAATCTCAGAGGTGACTTAGGAAACGTTTTTACCTCTCTACCATAAAAAGGTAATAGCTATTCTTTGTCATCATCGAGACCATACATGAAGAGTCTTGCGGACGCAGGATGACACAATGATACATACATTCCTGATGTACAGGAGCAGATTATTATTAAAATAGCCTTAATTTATGAGCACAAAAGATCAGCTATGACAATTTCCACTTGAACTGCAAAGATTATGTATTAAGAAAAAATGCATTTTCACTATCTGTCGAAATGTGTTGAAAGTTTAAAAACTATTAAACATTTATGGAATCTCTATGTAGGTATTACTTCTCTACTGTCAAGTTTGAGCCTCTTACTGAAATGCTTCAAAATACAGTTTAATAAAGAGAGTACAGTTATCAGTGACCAAACCAAAAGAGTTCCCTGGCAGCAGGAGCCCTTCGGTGGTTACAGAACCACAGCCGAGATGCACACAGCCACAGGACTCTGCAACCCCTGCCTACGGGCACTGTCAGCACAACACAAGACAGACTGATTCTTTCATGTGAACACTGCTAAATAGGAGACTCCAGCTCTTCTGAAGTTAGTTCTTCTTCTTCTTTTTTTTTTTTTTAAATAGATACTCTAGTCATTTAAAAATGCATTTAAGCAGGGAAAGTGAGTAACATTATGAATGGACAAGCCGCTATCTCATTTCCTCCCCATTTGGGAGAAAAATGTCCCATCTAAAATATGCATTAGCATGACAAAAGAGCCTTTTGAATCTAAAATAATCATGTTTCCATATTTTATACATGTAGCATTATTTGAAAAACGTAGTATGCACCATAATTAATGGTGCTGAGCTTTTCTAAGGCAACAAATATAGAAAAAAATTGCCTAAATACTAGTATTTGATCCATTTCTATCAATAAATTGATTCTCACTTCATACTCTGCAACTGATTCTGCAAAATAAAGTAGGTACTGTGGTAACATTGTGTGAAAGATAAGACACGCATAGATACTCTCAGCACAGCAGAAGAGATTTATGAATTTCCTTGCTCAAAAAGTGGTAAATCCAAGTTTTAAAAAGGTCAAGAACAGACAAAAAATACAAGGACATGGAAAAATCATTTTGTCCTGTTGGCAGTGACACTTACGTGTAGAAGACTGTGAATAGAAAACCCCAACATATAGACTTTTGCCACAGGCAAAGGAGATAAATAACAGCAGAGATCAAAATTCACACACAATACATATACAGATATATAGGCAAATGTTCAGATTTCAGTTACTCAAATAACTAATTCTTGAATTTTTTTTTTTTTAATTTCTCTGTTTGGTTTGGGAAATTAAGTAGAACTCCTTATATTAGGTTTAAAGTGTTTTGCAGGAAAGGTGAAAAACTGTCAGAATTAGGGCATGCTGTGACTCTGCGGCCCAGTGCTGCTAGGATCCGGCCTCCTTGTCTCAGATCACAACGATCCTGCACGTCCCTCTTTGTCCCATCAGCCAGTGGTGTTCCCGAAGCCTCATTTACAGGAAGCTTGCCAGAATCAGAGTCTTCATTATACATTTGGTATTTCCCTCCGAGGCATTCAGCACAAATGCTTTAAAGCATTTGATTAATTTTGCTGTAGCTGGGTGATGGCGTTTCCATTTTACAGACAAGAAACTGACTACTTAAAACTGAGAGGATTCTGTCAGCAATTTTGGCATTACCATGTCAGTCTAAGGCCTTTGCCTTAGACCCCCTCGTCTCACTTTCCAGGGGACTTCACATTTCTATAATGATGCGCATATCCAAAGCACAGAGGTGCTCAGGCCACATGCAGTGTGCTCAGAGCCCAGGTACCTGGGGTGCCACCTGGGAACAGATCACCACCAGAATACGGGACCTTCCCAAACCACCGAATTGCTCTGTGAAGGAGAGAATGAAATCCAACTTCACAGTGGTGCCTTCAGACCCTCAGAGAGCCTGCTTTTGACTCGTGCAGCCTTCTACTTCAATTACTGCGCTTTGCAGCAATTAAGGCGAGGGTTCTAGAGACAAGGGCTTCCTTTAATAAACATCCCTGATTCATTCTCTGGGCACCATTCCTCTTGTGAAAAATTTATGTGATCACATAATTAAAGATCTTATCATTATGCATACATGCAAGGGACAAATTAAAACCCTTTGAACAATCTCCATTCTGACATTTTCCAACTTTTTGCAAATGCTTGACGTTCAAAGTCAAGTGTTTGATTTCAAAGAATACATTAATAGAAATTATGGCTTGAAAACAATCAAACTCTGTTATTTACTGTATTTTTAGCTAATTGAAATTAAAATCCCATTACACTGTAGCACTCTGATGCATGCATGGCATTCCCTCCCTGGAGGGCAGAGAGGCTTTGCAGAGACATCTTGACAAATTGGAGGGCTGGGCAGTCACCAACCACATGGTGTTTAACAAGAGCAAGCATTGGATTCTGCATCTGGAACGGGGCAGCCCTAGACATATGCAGACTGGAGGATGAGAGGCTGGAGAGAAGCCCCATGGAAAGGGGTCTGGGGGCTCTGGTTGATGACAAGTTGAATGTGAGCCAGCACTGTGCCCTCGCAGCCCAAAGGGCCAACTCTGCGCTGGGGCGCACCAGGCCCAGCACTGCCACTGAGTGAGTGGAGGGGTTGTCCCATTCTGTGGCTTCACCTCAAGGACTGGGTGCAGTTTGGGCACTACCATATCAAAAGGACATAAAATTATTAGAGAGCATCCAAAGTAGGGCTGCAAAGACAGGGAAGGGTCTGGAGGGGAAGACATGTGAGGAATGACTGAGGGCCCTTAAATAAATACCAATTATTATATCACTACTACTTCTGTAATAAAGATGGAATAATCATTAAAACACATGAAAAATGCATCTTATGAAGAGTATTTTTTTTTCTGTTGATCTCTTTTTTGCTACACTATCCTGATTCTTAAACCATAAGTAAGTGTCTGTGGTTGAAGCTTTCATTGCTTCTTTTTCATTTTTATTGCAAACAACTGCAAAATAGATTGCAGAAAATGAGCTTTGCTTTCTGCATTTTTAGAGTCCTAAATGCTGGAAACACATGTGATGTTGCATCATTCTCATCGAAAAAGAAATATGTTCAAATTGAATACTGGTTAAGGTGCTTAAACAGAGAAATATATTCTTTGGTTGAATATAGCTATGAAACCACAACACACATGCACAGTCAAATTCAAACATGGTACTTGAATGGAAAATAATCCTTATTCCTCTGATTTAAAATCAATGCTCCTAGGAAATTCAAGGTGAAGACCAACATTGCAGTCATAAAAGACTACAGGACTTGCAGTGATGAAAGTCTACAGGACTCACTGCTTCCACAGCACGTACTATACTGGGAGATTACCCACAACGGCAAGTACTCACCAGATCAGAATCACTAGACAACATGAGTATTAACAGAAGAAGAATGCCCCAATTAAGTTAATAACACTCAAATTCTGATAGGAATTTATATATCCCAAAAAGGAAAAAATGTACGAAATGGAATAATTTGAAATCAGGTGGCAATGGCACAGAACTACACTAATAAACAGAAATGAATCCATAATCTCTAATCTGTATTACCTGGACATGGAAGCCTACAGAGAGAAGGGCCTTGCCATTACAACTCCTTCTTTGTACTCACCAGCCATTGCTGTATTTATGTAGAGTCTGCTCCAACATTCTCACTACCTGCCTTTTGTATGTCTGAAATCCTACCTGTTTCCACAGAAAAACAACAACCCAGCTTTTTGGGATTTGAGAATTAACACAACCAACCTACATTTTTTGGAGGCGTTGGATACATGTAATCAACACACTTAAGCTGCATGGGCTCAGCATCTCAGCGCTGAAAAGGCTGGAGCTCCAGAACAACTTGTGAGTGATTCTGATCTTTTACAAATCCCTACTTCTAAAAGCTCTTTCAAGTCGAATCATAAATTTTGAAAACTTACACAAGAGCACTGTTAGAAAAGAAACCTTTGATTCTACAAACTGGAACAGTTCCTGTGCTGTTTGAAGGGCATTCTTGGTTCATGGATTATTGCTCTGATGGCACACAATAATCCCTCAGAAACCATTTACTGTCCATCAGTTCAACTGAAAATCTGCACCTATACATTCTTTTGCTCTAGCCTTAAAAATATTTTAAGCAAAATATACTGCAATGGCAGAAATCTGATAATTTAGCATTCAGGATTTTGGGGTACGCTACTAAGTTTATTACTACTGCAAAATGAAATGCTTTACTTTCACCACTTTGCTGATAAGCTGCCCAGTGTCTTTAGCATAGTTAGATCTTTCTGTTGTAGTCACATTTTTCCAGTCAGTTTAACACACAGATTCAAAATTTATAAGTACCTTCCATGCAACAATATACACAGAAACTTGTTACTATCTGATGTAGAAACACATGGAAAAGCTTAAGGAAAGGGAAGGTATACGTCGATGCCTTTCCATTAATTCTTCACCCATTTACAGAAGTCGTTGTCTTTGGAATTCCTAAATGAGACACTGACTTCATACCTGTTAGCCTCATTTTCTATCAATTTGTCTAGTTACTTTTTAAATTCACAAAAATGTTTGCACCCACAATATTTTGAGGCAAGCAGCTTCACATCTACGTGCACTTCCTTGCTCAGCCCTTCCTTCTGAGAGTTGTTGTCTACTTGTTTCTCATAGAGAAGCTGTTCATCATTTCTGTGCACCTCTCTGGATCTTCTCCTGTATTGCTGCATCCCTGTTCACATGGGGACAGATGACTGCATGCAGTATTCAGGATGCAGATGCAAACAGGAACAGCAGGAGAACAATACGCTGTTTTCTTCTCCATCTCTTGTTCAATGATGCAAGTAAAACACTAGGACAATGCACCCCACAGCACCCTCCACTTATATTGCTTTATCTACCTACATTTTTTTCTGCCATACAACCAGTTGGTTATTTAGAAACATTGCCATTACCTTCCAAACAAGTGCAAGATCCCCTTGGTGGAATTATTCACTGCTTCCCAGCCCTGCCCCAGCCTCCCTTGGGCAGCAGGGAGACTTCCTGCAGCACTGGGACAGGCACTGGTGTTGCAGAGGGCAGTGGGAGCTGCACAAATCATCACCTGGGCAGCTCATTCAGCAGTAAAAAGACTTTAAAATGAGATCTCATTTTGTGGAAAGTGTGAGGAAAATGTATTACGCTGTTAATTAAATCACTCAAGGAAAAGAAAACTACAAAAAAAAGCCAGATTAGATTCTTAAATAATCAATTTTAAATTTAATTTGAAAACCTACTTGCAGTTTCCAGAAAAGTCATCCTGCTTTTAAAAGCAGTATACGCGCTATAGCTGTGGAGAACAGAGATGTATGTTATATATAAAGGGTGACTCACTGCTTATTTATATACATACACACATGTGAGCTGCTCACACAGGAAAAAGGGAACTGGCTTCAGTTCCTTCCTCTGCTTGCAGGGATCAAACTTACATCTCCCACATGTGTTTACATAAATATATGAATATTTACACAAATGTAGGACTAAATATTTACACCTACTAAGCACGATTCTGATAATTTTGTTTAACTAATACAAATCTGTTTCAAGATATTTTTACACCGCTTAAGTGAATGCCAATTCCCACTCAAATGCAGCCTGAGACACATTTTGTCAGAATATTCTGACAAAATAGAAACCATAAAATCCAATGCACGTAATGTGCATTATGGTTCATAAATCATCCCAAGACGCATGTACTGAATTATCTGGTCTTCTGTCAATTCAAGGAAAATTTAACACAGACACTTTGCAAAGGGACCGCATACTGCTACATGCTCTACTGTGCACTACTGGAGCACTACTACGTGCTCTAGAAGGGAGGCTGGGTGGCTGGGTTGTGCCTACACAACACACACTAAAGTCAATGGTGTAAATACAGATCTTCTGCTTGTCAATTTTAAATCATGGATTCCAAATCAGACAGTATTTGAAGTTAAAAATCCAAAGCTCTGGGTTGAATTTCTTTATCAACCTGGCAAAACCTGGAGCAAAGCCTGATGAAGCAAGTCACGAACAGTTCCCCAGCATCATGCTAATGGCCGCAGCTCTGGCACTAGGCTCTGCAATGACATAAGCTACACTTGGAGCAAATCTGGCAAATATTCCAGCCTCAGCGATTACATTTTTGTTGTTTGCCTTTGTTCATCTGATCATTGGTTCGATATAGGGTTTCCTCGGTCCCATAGGCACAATTACATCAGAGTGGGGCAGTTTGGTAGCACACTGCTCAGAAGCCTAGCAGCAGCTGAAGTTCGTCCCAGTGAGGCGGATGAATGCCAGGAGCAATGACCAGGCAGCGCCGCCGCCTCCTCCACTGCCTCTGGCATGGGGCTTCAGCCAACGCCCTGCTTTGCCCATGACTAACATGAGCTCCAGGCACAAATATTCCCTCCATCCCCAGCTATTCAGCTACATACTTAAGGCATTAGATTTTACTTTTTTATCATTTCTGGGATGCTGAGCCCAACACTGAATCAGGGAAGGGATCTGAAAAGGAGTCTCACTGACTGTAAAGGCTTTGTAGAAATCTCTGCTGGTTCTGCTGGCCAGGGCAGCAAGGCTGCGCCCACATGAGCATGCGGGGGGGGGGAAATGCAGACACAAATAGACGGTGAACTTGATTCCGTGTGGTCTCTCAACAAAACTAGCTCTTCTCTGGTCTTGGGCTGATTGTTAGTGGTTGCAATGCACCTAAGAGTGTTTCCAAATCAAAGCACAGTGAGGGCAATAAGCATTGGCCTGATCTGAACTAAGACCCTGAAGGGTGTGCACCTGCAGCCAAACATCTCTGGAAGGGACACATGGTTCTGTCTGCAGAGGCTCCAGGATAAAACTTTCTATTACTTATTTCTTAATAACATCAATTAAATGAGTCTGGCACCAAAATCTATACCACTTGTAGAGGGGAGGGACCTCTTGGGACATCTGTTGTTCTTCTCCTCTCTACTACAAGCAGCCAGGCCATGCACTCCTTCACAATTTAATTATTGAAGGAATCAAGCAAATTCTCAGCAGACCCAGCAGGACCTGACAGCACTGAAAGGTGTATGTGATCCTTCTATATATCACCTCAGCCAAGAGTTTGTGGTGACAGGTGCCAGCCAGAACCAGTAATACCTTACACTGGTGATGAAGGGGGATGAGGATGTGTGACAAGTTCTATGAACTGAAGCCCATCCTCAAAAATAGTCTAGATCTGCAGTGCCAAGGCACAACCTTCCAGGAAAGCTGTAAGTTGTCATCTGCAGTAGACACAGCTCAGTACCAGTTACTCTGTGATATGCAGGCAGACCACTCAGCACTTAGTACAGAAAGCAGCTGGGTCATCCAGTGAGTGGCAGCTTCTGGGGGATCTGCACAGTTTTAGCTATCCACCCATCACCCAAGCAATACAATGACAGCAGCCATACACCGTGATGCTACATAAACCTCTCCCACAAACACTTAGAACCCAAATGCATGCCACTTCGACTGGCTTTCCAGACAGAACAATGGTGCCTTAGTTCTCCACATTAAAAATTCACAGCACTTCTAAGGGTGGGAAACAGCTTTAAAATCAACTTTACTGCAAGTAAAACTGATGTGAGTCCAGAGACAAGAAGTAGAGAATACACAGACAAATACTGCAAGTATTCAGTTTTGGTCCAACAATAATTTTAAAATATAGGAGAATATATGTTTATGTATTTATACATACTCAGGTTTGATAACCTAAAATTAGATTTGGAGATGTATATCTTTACCTATACCATCATATAGAAATATTTAATTTTGAAATATTTGACATAATAGGGCTACTTTGGAAAAGAGACTAAAGAAATGTAATTTTCAGCCCACTGCTCTGAGACTTTGCATTACTCTGCAGTTCTTCCTGCTTAAAATGGAATCTTTACAGTTTTGCAAAATGAAGACTTTTGGTGAGACAGAGGGATGTGCCAAGCTAATTTCTTTATTGTATCTGCAAATAATGGTCCTTTGTCTAATGAAAAAAAGCTAACTATTGAACAAATAGTCTCTCCTCATTGTATCTGGATTCATGAAAATTCTACATGCTAATAAGAAAATTCTCAGTGGCAGCATAATTTGAAAAATTGTACTATTACAAGGTGCTTATGGGATTGGAAATAGTAGAAAAGGTCCCAAAAGAAAAAAAATAACATTCAGAAACAAGACAGATGAAGGTACATGAGAAAATTAACAGTATCCTTTCCCTGTTGCCTCCATTGTATAACCCAAGGCTGGAGAGCTTTCTACAAATAGGAACTTAAATCTGTATAACTCCATGTCAACTCCTGCTGTCAGGAAGTTTTACAGACGCTTAAAGTAAGTTTAATACTTTAAGTATTCACAAAAACTTACAGTAGAGAACAGCAAGAATCAGATTATTCTTCCTCCTCCCTCCCAGCTTTTTTTTTTTTAATCTATGGGAGATAAAAGCAGCACCCGATAATTTCAGCGCAGCTTCAGACATTCAGCAGGACATAAGCCTTGCCTTGGTTCCTTTCTTTCTCTCTCCCCTCCCCCATTTCATTGCAGGTATGTTCACCTTTGCATTTCCAGTGCTGGTTTCATAGCCCACCGCTTTACTCAGAAGACTGGAAAGAAGAATCCCCCCATCTGCCCGCTGTCTCTCCCTGCCAGGTACAGCACCACCTCAGTGGTTTATGGCCCCAGAGGTAACTGAGCATGGTGAGCAATGAAGCTCAGCACATACAGATGTACAGATATCTGGGAAGCCTTCCTCTTTTAGTACCTCCAGTGACTTAAATAGCGTAACAGTGAACTAGAAGGAGGAAAGGCTGAGAGGAGGAAATATTTCAGAGTTAGTCTGTTTCTACTCTTCAAAAAACTCTCTCCAACTGATGATTGTACCATTTTGCTGTATGTACTTATATGATGACCATACTGTTTCTACAAGATTCCTACTTGAGATGCTTGAAATTTTTTCCTTTATTAAACTCCTCACACATGAAATAAACATTAACTAAAGGAAGCATTTGATAGGTAAGATTATGAATTACTTTCCCAAAGACAGATTTTTAAAAATAGAAGATTAATTACCACTGTAAAAAGTAACCCTTGAACACAGATAAATGTCACAAAGTTGAAGATGAGCAAAAAAAAAAGTCTCATCATTAACTGGTAATCAGTACTCATCTGGGAGAACGTGGTCAATGACAAGAATTGATATGATAGCAGCAAAGTGGAGAGACTCATTGTTAGAGATGTATAGGCATAAAACAGGCACATACCATAGTAGCATGCGTCCAAGTTACCGACAAGTTCCTTCCTATTGACTATAGCACTAAAAAAGTGTAGTATCTTATTTCTGTTCATAGCTGCAGCAAAAATGGAATAAAACTGCAATACATCTGCTTTAGATTTATCCTCATTAAGACCAAGTCTGAATTACAGTTTGATAATTACCTTCATCCACATGCAAAAGCTGCATTTCTTTTAATATAGAGCAGCTGGCCCATTTAGCATTATTCACGAAAACTCAGGTTAGTATAAATTATTTTTAAACTCATTCCCTGACGCCAACTCAATCGTTATATGAAATAATTCCACTCCTATGGAACCCCTGCACGAGTATCACTTACATACCATCCATCCATGTGCGAGCTGGTCTGAATCTAGAGGCATTAATTTGGGTAGCACTGGGTATCTCCACAAGACACGTCTGGAGAAAAGCGTATTTTGATAATACTAATAAACACTATTACGGAGGTCTATATGCAGAAAATACTTATTATACAGATACTAAAAATATTGTAATAGAGATTTATAAAGCTTTGAGATTCTCTCAGACGTGACACAGAAAAATGAAACTGCCAGTGACACATTTTATACACAAGAATACTTACTCTATTACAGCAACTCTCTCTAGCACCCAAAGTTTTATGACTATCATAATGTGTTGTTAGTAAAGTCTTCAACATTGACACAGTCAAATACATGGTGGAGGTATCACCATAATGAATCACACATCTTAGGAAGCTCTGGCATTCTTCTTTACCCAATCACTAATTCCTAAGTCAACAACAAATGATGCAACTTTGAACTGATGTTGCATAAATATAATCTGAATTTAAAGACTATCTAAATAAATGTAGAAATAATAATTTTATTTCATGATGGTCTTCCTTAACCTCAACCTCAAATTAATTTCTTAAATATGCTCATTGAAAGAGAGCTAATTTGTCACACATAGAATGCTCAGCTGTTTACACTGACCCAATAATCAGTTTAAATACTCCAATATTGAAGTAGTTCCTCTGGCTAGAACTTGCTGCTGATGGCAAAGGAGAAGGGAATTTCCTTTTTTTTCTTGAAATTTTCTTTTAAGTTGACAAGCCACATTTTGGCTTTGCTTTGATTTCACATAATAACAGATGAGCACTTATAATGGTGTACTAGATTTCAGTTTCCAGAATATGGGTCCTGACTTTTGGATTCAGAAAGACTAAACTGTAGATACTGTATGTCATACAAAACATTTCTAATTTACTTTTTCTTTAAATAAAGAACACAAAGAGATGTAGGATAACAAAAACATCAATGAACACAGTTTTAGTACATATAATTTGGATGATCTGGTCTGCTTCATATAGCACTGCATCTTGAATAACCTGAATTTAATATGCATATTAATAAATGACACATACATAATTTTGTGCATTTATACTCACAGCTAATCAACTGAAACATTGGTAATATAAAATTACTGTCTGGGAGTGGTATGACAAATTCCAAGTTTCTCCAATGTTTAATTACATCCTCGTTTTACAATACTCATTTTTATCTTACAGATTTTTCATATTATTGATTTCCAATTCTTTTTGAAATATTAAATAACATACAATTTATATCATTTATTTGTGTGAAGCAGAAAATAAAACACTACAACCGTGGCTTGTTCATTTTGCAAGATAATGAGCAGCTATCATTCCCAGAAACCTACTGCAGTGTAAGAACATGAATAAAGAGATAGTCAAAAAATACGTGAAGGATTTACAGTATTTTACTAGATTTCAAGGACAGACATTCCCTGGTGTTCTATTTAAACAGGTGGATACATGACACGATGAAAGATCTCATTTATCCTCTTTAAATGGAACAGCACAAAGCTTAAGGAAAGGTTTAATACTCCAAAGACGTGTGTCATAAGGAAAATATACCTTCCTAAAACGACAATGGGAAATTACGTTAGGGAATTTTCACACATTTAAATAAAACTATATATATTTAAGCACATCAGAATGAAACCTAATGGATATTTCTGACATTATAGTACGGAAATAAAAATGTCTTGCCATACTAAGCTCTGAACTTCAAAGGGCTGTGACTGTACCCCACAGCACACTTTAGCAAGATCTTCATATTCTTTGAAGATCAAGTAACTTATAATCCTGTTTCCAAAGGCAGGATTTTTAACTTTCAAAAACTGTAATCTGGATTTGCACTGTTACATTCCTGTACACAGCCTGTTCATATATACCTACTGAATCTACCAGCAAAGGCAATTATATCTAGATCTTTGGACGCTGAGGTGAACTTGAAAAATTAGCTCTCCAGCTCCCATGCTGAAGTATAACCCTCATCTAGTTAAATCAAGTTAAAATAGCTCATGAACATAGTTAACACCACATTTCAATGTAAGTGAGGCTTACAAAGGTTTGATGAGAGAATGGGGCAAACTCCCAAGGTTGCACACCATGCTGACACAGCAAGAGTGTATCTGCTCCCCATCAGAGCCTTGATAAAGTACTGCAGGGATGAGCATGAGAATATGCTAGATCCTCTTTTGGAATTCAGATGAACAAATGCACCCTGACACAACAAAATACTGAATTTATGCAGTAGCCTAAATTAAAAAAAAAAGTATATCATTCAATTCTCAAGAGATTAACTATTTAGATGAACTAGCAAACCAGTTCTTCAGTTAGTGTAACATTACTATAATGTCAGCTGAATGAACAGCAGCTAAGATCCTAATGCTAAAACCCATCTTAAATATTCTTAATAAAGCTTTATAGTATGCAGCTACATGATATGCTGAGTTTCCAAGAAAGTAGGTACTTATGTTTGAAGAGGATCAACACACAGAACAGTAACACTTGCGAAGGGTTCCTAACAAATAAATAAGTTAAAAAGAGACCCACAAATGAAGATTATTTAAAATACCAGTGCATAAGGGATAACAGCAAGATTTAAACTACGATACTGGAATTTATCGTGCAGCAGGTATGCCCCATATGCCCCATGACTTTTTAATGGTGATGAATAATTGTATTCAATTTAGTCCAGCACTTCCGAATTCTCACTGTGTACACATGGAAGAAGCTAGATATTTTGAGACTTTAATTTAAAAGAGCTTATCTGCTCCATTTGATATTGAAATTCATATGTAAGGTGAATGAACTGTCATAAAGAAGAATCTAACAAGGGATCACCTAAGGGAAGCTTAAATAAAGAGACTAGTTTCCCAAAAAAGGAAAAAAAATCCAAACCTGTATTTATTCACATAAATGAGTAGACATGCATTATAGGCATTCTTAAATGTAATCCTGCCAGCCTTTTGTAAGTGAATGGGAAAGACAGGAAGGAAGCGAGCAGACAAGCCTGACTTCAGATGAATACCAAGGACAGAAAGAAGCACCTGTCAGGCACTTCAAGACAGAGACTTTCTCTTTGGAAAGGCTACTGTAAAAACAGCCGAGCACTAATAAGCCCCAGTAAAAGTGTTTGGCATACAAATAAAAATGTTTTGTTTCAGAGGCAAACGATCTTCCATCTTTCCATATGCAGTGCTATTTTATTGAAACTCTCGCTGAGGTTGCGTGAGACAATGACACCAAGTAATCTGCCTCAAAAGAAAGCTGAACCTTCCTTTCCCTTCTACTGAAGGATGAAAAAATGTTATATGATCTTCTCTTGGGTTGATTCCCTCCTCTTACATTCTTCCAATGGCTCTTACACCATGAAAATGGAACTCAGTCCAAAGAGAAGAAATAACTCAAACAAACTGTGAAGGCTTGGATCGATGTTATGAAGAGACAGAACTTCTAAAAAGGGAGAAAACCTTTCACAAATCTCCTTAATTGTCTCTATTGCTCCATAGTCAGTCTTTTAAAAATTTCCCAAGAGCTATTTGATTAAAATTGCAAGTCAGAGAGATACCAAAAATAACAAAAGCATGGTGTTACCTGTAGCTATTCTAGCATATGCAAAACGATTGATTTTATATACAGTATTTCTATAGAATACTTTAATTTTTAAGAATCTTTTGTGCTCTATCAGATCAGTCCAACTGCAATTCACTCACATGCCACAAAAAGAAATAACAATAACATAAAGCTAACAACAAAGCATTGTAACCTAATTATTCCATTCATGAAACTTAATAATGGACATCTGTCTGTTAGTATCTCAGGTATTAAACATCTCTAGACCTCTAGACCCTTTATTTTCTAAGGGAAAAAGCGCAAGGGAACATGGTATTTAAAAAGTATGATGCATTACAGCATGATCAGATCTGACTCTTGGAACTTCTGAAACAGGAGAAATACTTTTTCCAACCTCTTATAATTTTTTTCCAAGAAGATACCCAAACCCATTCTGAAGACTTATCTATTATTCTGTTTTTCCTAAAAACACCTGAGACATCTTCATGGTTACAAGTGTAACTAGAATGACCATGAGCTGAAAGGATCAGGATCAGGAAGGGATTAAGTCATCCCCTGACTTCCTCTCGAGGGGAATCCTGATTTTTGAAAGCCACAATGCTACTAGTGGAAGGGAGGTGCTGGGAATTGTATTGAGGGCAGTCAGTCAGCAGAAGGCCATGGAGAAGTCAATGAATAGTAATCAATATACCTGCGAAAGATAAACGGCCCAAACAAAGGTGGAAGGATGGGAAAATCCACAACTATGCAAGGTAGGCTGACAGAAATAATACTTATGGAAAAGGCAGAAGGGAAAAAGATCACTTTCCACCACACTGAGGATGGTACAGAAAGAGACCATGGCTCCCAGCCACCCCAAACTGCCTTCACAGCTGGGGGCTGGGCACTCACTTCAGCCAGCATGGATCGCTGCCTCATGTGTCTCATGAACCAGCTGAAAATACTGTGGTAAGCACCAGAAATAACCAAACACATCCACACTTCTCCTTGGATCTGACATCAGATCAACAACTTTACTCAGCTCCTGGATCGCTGAGGAGGAGAAATTCCAGGATCAGCGTTGGTGGTGAAAGACACTGCATACAAGTCTGAGACATCTGCTGTGTGCTGGGAAAACTCTTGGGTTTTTAAAGCCTAACACGAGGCATATGAGATGAAATAAATACTCCCTCATAAAAATATGAGTTAGTACATTCACCCCTGCATTCAGAACATCGATCTTTTTACTAAATGACACATTATTTTTTATGGAGGACAAGGAACGCCATGAGATAAAGGGCAAAAAAATTAAGAACAGACCCACAAGGCTTCATATTACAGTTTAAGTACAACACGATCTAAAATATTCTTCAGCAAAGAAGTGAAAATTAACTTTGTTGTAGCAGCCAAATTTAGACCAATTAGTAACCACTGCACTCTAATAGGAAGCAACTGGTTTGGGCACGGCAGGTAATCACTGCACTCCGGAAAGCAGCAGCTGTAAAAGGCACTGTAACAATACATCATCTGGCTCGCTTATGAGGTCTGCTGATTAACAAACTCAAGGCCACACAAGTACTCAGTAAGGAAAGAAAAAAAAAATGTAAGAGGGAGTGGGGTGGGTAATTAAACTTTTCCAACCTCAGCGTTACTGCGCTGTGCAGAGAAACACATGTGAGTGTTCCCCACGCTGGCTCCAGTCCAGGCTTCTCCTCTGCCTTATTGCTGCCTCGTGCCACCACTCCCATCAGCTTAAACCCATTAGCAGCTGCAAAAGGAACCAAACTTTCTTAACACAAATGTGATTTTATACTGTCTGTGATTTGGAGTCTGAGCGACAGGTGACGACTGAAGTCTTAAGGTTTTTTATGACAATAAACCATATAGAAGTAATAAGAATGCAATATAAAGCATATTAGTGCTTAGGAATAAATTCCAAAGTTCCAGAATTTTGTTATTACAAATATATTTTTTAAATTAAATCCTGTACATTTTGCGAAGCCACATACTCTTTTCTTCGTGCCACACTGCAGTCAGAATCCTTTCTCCCAGAGAATTAACTCCCAGCTGTTGGGCTGCCTGCAATGGGCAAGGAAAACAGCTCTGGAATGCCACGATCCTTGCAGGTGCAATGTTTCGAGGAAGCTGAGTGCAGCCCTATCACCAACCAGATAAGAGAAAGGATGCATTGCCATAATCCAAGCACACCCAGAGAACTGCACCCCCACTCTTTTAGAAGCGCAAACTAGTTCTTAAGAAGAGAGGTAATGGAGATTATTTTTACAATGTATTTAGTTTAAACAATACCTGGACACTATAGTAGTCCATTAAAAAACCTGTGAAATGATGTGCCAGCTCTTACAGGAAGACATCTGTATGACAGCATTTCATTCATAGCCACTTGCTCTATTAAGAATTTTTAAAGGTTTAGCAGAAGTTAAAAATTCCTTCCATAATTCTCCTGGGATTTGTACCATTCAGAATGACAACTCAGAAATATCACTAACTTCCTTAGTAATAAGCAAATGTGAAAATATAAAATGAGAAGAATTTCTGCACCACTCTGAATAAACAGTTCTGATGTGCCTGGTAAGGTCTGAAGTACGTTCAGGTCACTGATACAGAAAATAGCGAAGAAAAATGAGTAGCAATTTTTTGGTTGGAGAAACTCAAGATGCACATGAAAGGCCTTGCAAAGTTCTGACATAACCTCTCCAAAATCATTTTCAGTTTCTTAGGTTTATGTTGTCTCTAGGGTGTCTACAGACCTACAGGGAAATATGTATTCTTCTAAGTCAAGACACAAGAGTGAACGGGGGCTTTAATTACCGTTTACCTTCAGAATGAGTTCACTAGGACAAACGAGACACCACCAATAGCAGCATAAGCCATACAGTTATTTGTGCTTATCAGCTGGATGGATAAACACTCAGTATTATCTGATTATCAGCCTTACCTACAAGCTTATTGATTTCTATTCATGTTGTTAACAAAAGCCCGAATTACTTAAGCATGATTTGCAACCAAATAAATCACAGCCCTTTTTTCCTTGAATCTTACTTTTGAATAGCAGCGAGAAAGCACCTCATGTCCTTTCTGGAGATATTTAGGATGCTGATCTAAGATCAAAAGCATCAGAGACCAGTCTAAGAAGCACTGCACTCATCAGAAAGACAGATGTCTGACTGCTTGGTCAAATTCCTTCAGAGCATCCACTTTTATTCGGGAAGAACAACATCTAATTTTTCCAAGTAAAAACGTTGGGTTTTGTCTTCAGTCTTATTTTAACGATGTACCACAGAGAGATCATTAGACGCAGGTAAGCAATTAATTAACTATGTGTAGTTAAAGAAATGAAGTCAGAATTTTTTTAATAATAAAAATGTCAGCTGCATATACCTGTTCTGAGCACTTGTCAAAATGCAGCCTCCCTTAGAAAAATGAGGTACAACTGAGCAGCAGAAACGTTCTAGCAGTGGTTCAGCAAACAAGGAGCTGTCAACTTCCAATAAGCTATTATTCACACCTCTTTAATCACTGCCACAGAGTCGATTATAAATAGCCTCATACATTTTTAAATAAGGTCATTCTGAAATGAAACAACAAAGAGGGTAGTAAATATTCCGGTACATAAGCAATTTAAATTCTACAGAGCAACGGAACTGTGCATTCTCAAATACTCCGTTTAAAGAAAGCCAACAAAACCTTTTATTAACTGGTGCAAATAGTGTCAGATGCGTAATCTCTGTGAGATCAATAAAGCAGCTCAATTATGTGATAGTTTGTAAACAGATTTGAAAGAAATGGAACTATTAAAACTTGCTCATAAAATCCAGCTCCAACAGCATTATTTAAAAACATACAGTAACACAAATGAAGTTAATATAACACGTGCATTACAAGAGTCAATCTACTATACAAAGATTTTATATGAATATGAAACAGCTCCTCTGTGCTTTCCCAGAAGCAGAACACAAATAAAAGACTTACGCAGAACCTTGACTCACGGCAAACCCTGTTTTCTACCTTTCTTGAGATTTTAAAGCATTTGAAACGAACACAAAGGAAAAACAGAATGGAATTACATCAATACGAGTGAGTTCTTATTTCTCCTCTCCTCTCTCGAGTTCAAGAACACTCGATAAGAATATGACAAAATAATGGTAATTTCCAGCCTTTACAAGTTAGCTTAGGAAAAAAAAAAGACAAAAATTAGAAGTATTTATAATTATGTGGCACTTTGGCAGAAATGTTGTAATAAATGCAGACTTGAAATTGACAGCAATTTATAGTTAATTAGCAATATGAGAGAGGGAAAGAATAAGAAAGTAAAAAGTAATGAAACAGTTTCCATTTTACTGACACCCTACAGGCTTGTTACAGGGATAGGCACTGGAAAGCACCTTCCCATTACAGTTTTTGCTTTTCTAACTTGATACCCACTTCTGCAGAAAGACAGTTTTTCAACGTCACTAAGCAAAGTCCTACTTCTGCACAAACTCAACGCTCCTCAGTGCTCTACTATGGACAGTTCATTTTGGAAAATGTGTTCCCTGGATGGGGAAGGAGAACCCCAACACCATCCAGCTCCCTACCACGCTAAGATATTTAACCCCATTTCCATTCAAAGCTCACTCACTTCTTAGATTTAGCTCACAGCATTTTGAGGTTGAGGTGAAGCTTTGCAGCAACCATCAGCAAAGCTCATAGGTTTCTGTGGCCTTGATTTTTAAAAAACTAGTATTTTCCATGAGCAGCCAGCACTCCTACATCTTTCTGTCCAGGAAGAGGTCTCAGTACCTGGTGTGACTGTGCCATGTTTAAGCCTCTATGCATTAGGACGGATGTGGGCAGATGTGAGCTGTGCCTTCTTGCCTTTGTGTGTTCTCACTATGGAACCAGAGAGACCTCCCAGATAAAGGGCATTCAGATCAGTTAAGAGCTACATAACTATCAAAAGCATTTACCAACATCCCGAAACACCCTAGAAATCAGCACAGAGGATACACTGAAATGTTTTCAGTTATTCCCACAATAAGACAGTATCTGCAAAAATACCGAAACTTGGTTATGCCCCCACAGCTTGAAAACTTCATTTTCTGAGGTGTACGCCCTCTGCCTACCTTGAATTTCCTAATTTTTTTTTTCTAATAGAACAATACTTCTGATACTTTTAAGCTTTAGTAATGGATTTTTTTACTTGTTATCAGGAAAACTGATGACTGTCTGAAACTTTTTTTCTCCAAAAAACCATGCTATACCACATGCTCTGAGAATATCATCTTCTGTTGGTCTCCTTCCCTGATTTTCCATTTGTTTTGTAAAAGAGATTTCTCATGCTGCCATCCCAACAGCTTTTCACAATCACAAAGGCTCTCACCTGCTGTTTGCAAGATGTTTCTGGAAGAAGCACAGAGGCTGCATAGCATTTCTTACCTGTAGGAGCATTTTAGGAGGTGGTGTTCAGACACTTCATAATACTGAGAATGCATCTTCTTCGAACTATCCGCAATGAAACAGATATCTTCCCTCTTGCTGAACACAGAACTACATTTGTAACCTGGCAATTGAGAGAAGTCTGGCACACGGCTGATTCAGTGGTTACTGTGAGTCTCACAGTAGTCTGCTTTCAGAACCTTGGAGAAGCCATGGAGGAATAGTAAGTTCCAATGGATAAAAGAAAAATTTCTGACATGTTTCCTGACACTGTGATAAGAGCACAGTTGAGATCCACAAAGCTCAGGTGAGCTGGAGAGCTGACAGGCTTGAACTGAAGATCTTCCAGCACACAGCTACTGAGCACTGTCACAAGAGACCAAGAAAGCTGCAGCCCTGCCATGGCACTCCACCAGAGAGGGTGAAAGGATCATGCAAAGAAAATGGATCAAACCTTAAGACCTCCAGCTACCAAGAGTGATGCTCCACATTCCCAACAGTACCCAAAGTGAGCGCATCCCAAACTACAAAGAGGCCTAGAACAGAATGAGACCCAAAACCAATGAAACAACGTAAAAGACATAAAACATAATAAAACTATACCTGTTGTTTGCATTCGTTAGTATCGGAGGTGACCTCTAAGAAAAATAAAAAAGAAATACATAGTTTGAGTTTTAAAAACTGTATATAAAGAATAGACATACACATACGTATGTATAAATTGTTTACAAAATTCAACAGCCTTGAAAACTGCTACAACCCATCTGACGGTCAGGTAACCAATAGAGGACACCTTACTGTAAATCCTGCAAGGAAGAGCACCCCTCCTTGTGGTGCTTCTTACTCCAACTATCTGAGCAGAGGGCAGAAGCTGGAGTGGAAGAAGAAATAACATAACTGAAATGGTTCAGCTAAGCTATGAACCAAGAGTTAAAAGAAACTGACCCTGCTGAAACACAGCCCTCATATGATGGAGTATTACTCAGTAGGTTGGGAACATGACACAAAGTGTGGCAAAGAAGGCAATGCACGCACACATATTGAAGTAGCACGCTGGCTATGTATATGTGAATGGTAATTGAGTATGAAAGACCAGTGCAGCAATACCCAGTGAAGAATACACCCAGGACAGGATACCAAGCCATCACTTGAAGGGAAATACACACTTTTAGGGTTAAGGCTTACTTGAGCCTCTGCCCAGACACTCACAGGTAAATGTGTATTAGCAAAGGGTGGTAACTTCTCTTGCACAAAATCCATACAGTTCTCAGCTTTTTTTGCCTTTCTGACTTGCTGGAGGTTACCACAGTTATGGCACTTCCACTCGGTACATACTAAATACTGACACCTATCTTGCTAAAAGACACTTCTACATGTATATAATTTCCATGCTAATCCTGACATTTAAATTTAAATAGATGTGGGAAGAGATGCCTGAGCTCCCCTATTTCTGCAGAGAATGAGTCAAGTCTGCAGAAAGTACAAAAGAGGACAACATTGCTGGACTGTAATGCTGGCCTCACCTAAGATTTTAAGGTAAGCACACTGCAAAGAAAGACCTGCGTCAGTGCACAGACTGCTCTGCAAGCAGATGCAAGCTCCACCTGCCTGCACCCCAGCTGATGGCAAGCCAAAAGCTTCATTGGTGATGCAGCCTTGTGCCCAGCGTGAACAAACCAGCCTAACCCTGCTGCTTAGCCTGGTTATTGGGTCAGGTGTGCCGCCACAGAGACAAGCAGGTACCACAGGTACAAGGGATGCTTTATCAAATCCCTGGAGAAACAGATCAGGACAATGATAATTTCAAGGCATATTCTTATTTTATGGGAACTTGCCACTAGATAAAATAAAACAAACAGGTGACACCTACTCTTCAGTTTGGAGCTTTGCTTTTATGCAGGACAGACAGGCTGATGGGGAGGTCAGAAGCCATCCCATAAATCAGGCTGTGCTATGCACGTGAGCCTGCGCTCAGCATCCCAGCAGAGCTCGCTCAGCTTACCAGCAGGGTATCTCCAGGAGAATTTGGAGGTTTTCCTGCTGAGCAAAGGAATTAGGCCGATGAAGAAAGGATCAGTGACAGCATGGCTTAATGTGGTTCTTGCCAATAATCTGAAAAGATGAGCCACTTGTCAGAAAGTATCTATGGAAAGGTCCATTTTGCTTCCTGAAGTCGTTCTGAATTAGCCACACACTGGTGCAGCTGGTACATCTGCAGAGAAGGAATATGACAAGACAATTTTTTTTCTACTCACTGTCTTAGAATTTATGTATGCCCAGATCCATATTTCCATTGTCCTCAATTCACAAGACAAAAATACATCAGAGGCTAATTTCTGTACTCATCTCAATTTTTTAAACGCATGATTAGCTCAAACTCTGAAGACAGACTATGAAAAGCTTATTATTTGCAGGAAAACGTTAGTGAACTAATGCAATACTCAAATTTAACATAAAGCCTCCTGGAGAGAAAGTGAACGATGTTAGCAAATGTTTTAGAATACATACAGTGTGATTACATGAGGAGTCAAAAACATTCCATTGTTAAAAATACGAAAGCACTTTATTAAATATTGGAGGGAGTTCCTGTAGTTAATTGGTTCACTTTTATACCTGTGCAAGAACTTCAACTCTGTGAATGCCTGCTAATATTTACTTTACTAACTAGCAGCTCAGTTTGTTTTGCATGCACTTGGTAGCCTTCTGTATTTGAGACTAAAAATTGTTCTCAGGACTTTTACTTCCTCTGGAATAATTTTTTCAGGAAGTTGCATGGCAGGTCCTCCTCCCCCTGAATTAGTTAATTCAAATCTGTGCAGAGAAAAACCTTCTTTAAAATGTTCTGTAAAAGCACATTTGGAACAGTCCCACTTAAACAAATGACAACTAGGTGTGAAGGTGAGAAAAAATCCCCATAATACAAAGTCAACTTTAAACTTAGAACTAAAAAGTGATCTTAGAGATTAGCAAAGAAGTGAAAAGGGAAAGTTGTTTTTGTATTGCACCATGTGAAATTAAAGGTTTAAGAATTGCTTATAAATTAACTTTAGCTCTTAACAAGTATTTGCTAACTACAGAAAATCTCTAAAGACAGATTAACGGTAGCAAATGCCAACAAACGAACTCCTCCTCTAGAATCAAGTAACGAGCAGCTAACAGATCAGCAGCCAGACATGTGCCATCTGTGAGCTGTGCTAATTAGATTATTTCCAGGGAAGTAATAGCCTCTACACCCCAATCACTTGATCTTTCTAATTTCATCTAACTTTGAACAGTAAGTATCTCAGTAGGTAGCAACTCAGTAAGACACTGCAGTCACAAATCAGCACTAACGCCATCATCTGGAGCATCCCTGCTCACCACTTTAAGTTGTGCTAGAAAACAAATTCCTGTACTTCAAAGAAATTAACGTTACAGAAATCTTGCACCTTTTGTCATAACATTAGATTGTGAGAGACATTTTGTTAATGTGTAGACTAACCTTAGTTTCAATGCGATATCCTTGAGACAACTGAATAACATCATCTGACATCAGGGAGGAGGGAGATTAGGTTACCACAGGTGCCCTTACAGAGCAGGGAGGAGGCTTTGGAACTGCAAGAACACAATAAGGCAGATGGCAATCCAGCTATGTTACAGCACTCGAGTCAGAATTTCCCCTGCGTGATGATCACTTCCATAAAACAAAAATGTTGTGTTACAGTCATAGGGGACTCCCTTCTGAGGGGAACAGAGGGCAGGATCTGATAACCAGACCCATGAGGTTGGTGCCTCCTTAAGGCTTGGGTGGAGAACATTATCAGGAAATGTCCTAGGCTGGTACAGCCCTCAGGTTATTATCTGCTCTTGCTTTTTCATGTGGGTAGTGATGAAATCCAAGAATGACTAAGAGACTATGAGGCTTTACATAGATTGGTAAAGGGATGAGGAGCACAGGTGGTATTCCCTTCTATCTCTCCATTTGTAGGTAGAGATATTGAAAGAAACAGATGGACTCAGCTTACTGACACCTGGCTCTGAGGCTGGTGGCACCAGCAGAATTTGGGATTTTTTTGATCATGGGATTACCTCTGTGACGCCAAGCCTGCGGGGCCTGGCTGGATTCACCTTTCTCAAAGGGGGAGAAGTAATTTTACTCATGCATTAGTGGGGCTGACTGCAAGAGCTTAAAGTTAGGTTTGAAAGGGAAAAGGGAGATCAGGCTTAACGATCAAGTTTATTAACGATAAGATACAGGATGGCATAACAATGTCTGAGAGACGGTGTGTTTGTTGGTGAGGGCTTTCAATGTGCTCCACCACACTGTGAGTACAATGAAACACACTTTAAGTGTCCTAGGTCCCTTCTGCCTCAGGCTATTCTACTCTCTGATTCTGTTCTGTGATCCGATGAGATAGCCTGTTGGCTGTCCTCCACTGAAAAGTTTGGTACAAGCATACTGAAGTATTGTGCGGCTTTTTGTGTGGCAGTACAACCTCACTATTAGCAGATTAGGGAAAGATTATGGTTTAAATGGTATTATTTGATTCCAACAAACAGATCCAAGTGACAGATACAAAAGCTACGAGACTCTAATTGTCATCAGTTAAGGATTTCAACTGATAAGATAATTAAATTAATCTAATGAAGCTAAATTTAAACAGTAAAAAAAAGTTGGAAAATTATGCATCCTACCCTCTATATGCACACTGTCATTATGACAGAAAACCATAACACACTTGAGAAACCCTCTTAAAGCAATAGCTTATACTGTTCGCTTAATATCTTAGAGCTAAACTATAAAGCATCACAAAACACAATCTGAAAATATTGTTGCATTAGATACTTGAATAAGAAACTGTTTGATCACCCAAGTACCAAATGCCAAAGTTCTGAGAAGTGACAGTACTCAACTGGTGGCAAAGCCAAGAGGCTTCTTCTAGTACAGCTTCCACCGATGTGTCAGCTGCCCACTGCTGACAGCAAAGGGCCCTGCTCCTCTCAGTGCCATCAGCCAATCTCATTTTCCTCTCCAGAAAAACAGTAATGGTGTCTACACATCTTCTCCACTTTCAACCCTTTTCCTCCGTGACTGCATTTTGTCTCATACTTCTTTCTATGATCATTAAAGGTTTAGGGCCTCGTTAGTTCTTAGATTTTACTATGAGAAGGGGAAATTGTTGCCACTTGAATGAAGTTTGAGACATGTTATCCTCCTTCAAAGCAGAAGGAAACAAATTATGGGTGAAGATGTGGCTGGACAAACCGATGATTACAGAGTAGGCTCTATGAAAGGATGAAGAAAGAACAACACTCTTTACTTGGCTTTTTTCAGCTTCTGGGCCTCTGACTGAATGTCTTCTCCAAGACATTAAACTGCACTTAACATGGATAACAACTTAAAATGCAAACAGCTTTTCCAGTGTTGGAGTATTAATTCAATGAAGTGTATGTTGTCCTGTCCATTAATATTCTGGCCATTTTCTATTTTTTGCTTTATTAAAGACTACTTTCAGAATCCATTACATCACAAAAAAAAGCGTGTATCAGCCCTTGCTTTGCTTAGCCAACAACATTTCTATAAATATCACTCTTGATCTTTGGAATAAATCTATGTCAGAACAAAGAAAAAACACAGTCCTGCTCCAAAGGGTACTTGACAAAAATGTTCCTGGAGCTTTAAACATTATTATTTCAAAACAGCAATACATAATTCTTATTTTGTTCCTCTTCACGTACAAAGCTATTTTAATACCTTCTAGCCTATTACAGCAATGCACTGAAGTTCTAGATGCGTACTGAAAGCAAAAGCATGAAACCGCTTTGCTATTCTGTAGCCATTAGGTGAGCAAGCTGCACCTCAGAATCACATGAAGGGATCTGAAATTTCAGAAGCAAAAAACTGTTGGCAGCTTACAACAAAAACTGAATATTAATAGTGTTAAACAATTTTAAGTGTGCAAAGTGTCGTATCTGGAAACACTTCATTTTAATGTTGATACTGTACTAAATTCCAAAGTTTAGAAGGCTTGATGTAACTGCTAGTTATGGAGATGAAAATCAGAAAATCATGCACATGAACAGAAAGTTAAAGTAGGCCTCAGGTTTTGCTTTTTTAAAAAAAGACTTAAAATAATTTTTCTTTAGGTCAGTGTATCATTTCCCTGATTTAATTAAGATCTTTCTAGATGCTGATTTTCCGAGGTTTTCTGCAGGAAAGATTAAACTAGAATTTTCAATGAAAGAAAACTGTTGCTACAAGTTCAGAATTTCCTGGGTGTATAGGATGGAAACAAGACAACTACAAGGAACAAAATCATTAGTTTTTATTTAAGACTGGTAACGTTTTTAATTCTGCTAACGGTATCTAAGAAAATATATTAATGAACTTGAATTGATAATACAGTCACCCACATCATCCCCAGAGAAGTTTTAGGATCTACAAATTGAACACTGAAAGCCACTGGTAGCTACACACTTAACGGCATAGGGAATGTAAACGTTCTGACTGAAACACAGTTGTACACAGTAATACCAAAAGCACCGAGGCTTGCAGAAGAGAGAAGAGCGGACTCAGCATATGAAGATAACTTAGGGTAGATTATATGTAAAAACATAATTTGAAGTTACACAAAGATAACAGCACAAGTGGGTTAGCCAATGAGAAAATCACAGCTGCTTCTGCAACGCCAGCTGGAGTCCCCAGTGGGCATCATTACACAGGTTTCCCTTCCATGACCACCTGCCTGTACTGCACAACTCCTGTCTCACTCAGAGCACAGGCCGGGCCGTGCTCTCATTAGGCAGTTGGTCACTTTTCATTTTCACAGGTATCACTGAGGCATCAATCATCCACTTCAGCTACTACAGGACTTCCTGTATTCCTTCTCTGCATCCATGTACTTACACAATATTCTTCACAACTTCTCCCTGGCAGTAGGAAGTATTAGCTCCATTTTTTTCAGAGAAATTTAGACTGAATTTAAAAAACAAAACCAAACCAAGAGCTCACTGATTCAAAAGTTAAATTTGAAGTACTTAGGTCAAAGTTTTTAAAACTATTTGTCATTCTGACAGCCACGTAAATGTTCAGAACTTCAATAGAGGACAGTTACTCCTGTGAACAGTGCTCCTATTCAAGTGACCTACAGCTACGTGGCCAGAGGAACCCCTGCCTGCTGACCACCAAATGGGGAACAGATATGATGGAAAGCACACAGCTGCAATTAAAGATCATCACAACAACCACTGTCCCAAGCATGGAGCGGCCACACTTCACATTTATGCGTGCTCTTCTCCTTCAGCTGTGACCGGGTGGGTTCATTGGATCTTGGCTGCTTTGGGAAATGAGTGGAGTAACGTGGCTCTCCTTTTCTTACCTCTCAACACCGCTGGTAGTGTTAGCAGTCTTATTTTGGCTCTCAACCGTTTCCAGTCAGACACCTCAAATAATTTTCCGCTTACATCTTCAAAAGACACTCCTAGCAAACTTCAAGAGATGTGTGAACAAAGACAAAGCTTTACCTGCACTGGATTGCCTGGCACCTCAAAAACACTTTGCAAACATCTATGCTCCTCCTGCCCACCTGAGCAGGCACGGCAGCAGCATCCCACTGTTTGATTGCTTCCTTACAGCCTGCGCTTTGCCAGCCATTAGTCTCCAGGTTTCCTCTTTACAGCTGTTTTTCAGTTAAACCATGGAATTCACACCAGTTAGTGTAATACCAAAATTACAGAAGTAACATGAGTGGCATACAAAATTTAGTATTAAAGAATACTTTGCAAAGCTTTTGCTCAAGTACATGCATCATCGGGCTGAATGAAGGTTTTGCAGGCAGCTTTTCACAATTTTAAATTTTATTTTTAATTTAATTTTAGATGCTATCCCACACTTACAAGCAGTTCAGGAAATCACATTCAGCAGAACCACACTCATCTCTAAGGGTCAGCAGCAAGATTGCTGAGTGGACTGTTTTATCAGCTGTTGATTGGACTTGATCACTTTTAGGTATCCTTCATATCTCTCGTGTTAGGGGCACTTGTAACTTTGAGAACTACTCTGAACAGCCGCAAAAATGTATATCATTTAACTATTTAACATGAACCATACTCCAGTTAACAGCTCTCTGATGATAACTAAATCTTAACGATACATATATTTAAATTGCACTTGAGAAACCTGAGTTTCAAAGACCAATGCATCAAGGGTACATTTTCCCAGTCACATTAGTACCATCTTTCCTGATCTTGCATCTGCCTGCTTTTAAGAACGTATTTACATTTTTTTTTTTTTGTTAAAAGCGAATTAATATCCTTAATCAATTGGCACAGAACATTGCATTTAGAACTTAAGAAAAAAGATTTTCTCAAATTTCACTTCAACAAACTTTGCAAAGTTGTTCCACAGGAAGGAGGAACTTCTAATACTGAGACATTCACACTGGGGTGGAAATGAAGCACAAACCCAAGTCAGAATAGTGAACTTTTTCCAAAAAAGTAATAAGCAACCAAAAAAGAAAAAAAATATATCTTGTTTTCACGAGGTCAAGTGTTATGCAGGTGCTGCATCTATTTAACATGTATTTTAAACTATTAGTCAGGTGTTGGTTCTAGGATTAGACCGTGGCTCAAAATGTCACAGTCTGAACCACGCTGTTAGGAAGAAAAGCCAGTAAAGCAGATGTTTAAGAATTGAAAGGAAAGAACAGATGAGGGCAGTATAGATTTTTGTCAATTAATGCATGAGAAGATAAGGAAACACTTACAGCTATTTTTAGCTGCTGCTTCCTGCTGTTTTCCAGACTTACAGAGTTTAAATCCAAGTGCCACTTGCAGGGTGACGCTGCAGCTATGACAACTTTCCCAAGCTGAAGTTGTTCCAAGAAAAAGAAACACAAACAAAACCAAACCAAATCACTCAGATAGTGACTCCTTTTGCCTTAGTGATCTATGTCATGTCAGCTTATGTTAGTCAGGAAGGATCTCAAAGGGTCGTTAAAGGGTCATGGGTGCTGTATTATAAAACCAAACACTGAAAAACAGGGAAATGGAATATCACTTTGTGCAGATAAATGAGGAGTAGTCAAAAAGGAATAAATAAGCAGAGTTAAGAAAAATATAATCTAGCAAAATTTCCAAGTAGAACAGATTAAGCTGACTAGTCATCAGCTTGAAGTGCACTGAAGTGCAGGTGTACAGGTGTAATTAATTTAAAACAGCATGAAACTAATAAATAGGCAAATTCGAACAGTCAGTTTCATCAAGACTGTTTGTTATACCAATTGTCATTTCCAATTACAGCTGGTGTGTCATGTTAGGAAATCCTAAATTACTACCATCAAGGTAAATTTAATTGTTTTCCAAACTTGCTGAAATCATAAAGAGCTGATAGTTACGTTTTCAATTGAAGAGTTTTAAGAAGGAGGCAGAGAAATCCAGAAAACAAACTATTTTTACATGTCAAAGGTGGAAGATACAAAGTTTTCCTAAAGTACTTCCTCGGTTATGGTATGGTTTACCTCTCTGCGACAAGGTAACTGTTTTACTTGTTGAAGTTAGGTGTTTAAAGAGCCATAATTAAAATATACATATATACGCGCATGCAAACATATATGCACGCATGCATTTTAGAGGATAAAATTAAAAACCAGCACACTGAAATGCTAAATTAGTTTTACACATAGTGAAACTTGGGTAAAAGCAACTCTAATTCCAGTAAAGGCACATAGAAACAACCACATCAAATGCCTTTTCAGTATTGATTTGCTCTGTTGGTAAAAAAAAAAAAAAAAAGCAAAACGGTGTTAACCAAGTTTCTAAAACAAAAGGTTAGACGTAGAAATCGACTTTCATACACTCACATTAAATCAGAAAATGAAAATCTTTCCAAGCATCCACATATTCAATGCCTTGAGAATTTTTTAAGTTGCTTTCATAATAGCTGTTACACGTTTACAGAGCTGTAAGTGAAAACAGATGGGAAAATCACTGCTTATTTTTACGCACTAGAAACAATTTGTTTTGCGTGTGACAGTTCAGGTAGAAATAACTGCTGGTATCCATTAAAAACAAAGAAAGTGGCAGTTCAGTTAATTTACTACTATACAGAATAGCTGTTATTACTGTCGTTTTGCCACTACAAAGTCTCTCTCTACAAGCAAAACCCCAACACTTTAGAAAAAGCAGAGTAAAACGTAGAGAGAAAATCAGAACATCTAAATAAAAAGGCAACACCTTTCTACAGGGACGATGAGAAACCTTGGTGGAGTGACACAGTACAGCATGCTAGATCATACAGAAGGCATTTCATAGAGCAGACATATCTAAATCTTTCTGTTCTGACTTTTAATGAACACAGACATTTTAACTCAGGAAGTTAGTGGAGCCACACAGCAGAATTTGGTCAGTTTGTTGTTTTCCTTTTAAATGCTGTTCCCTTAGCGTTTGTACTAGTATCTACCTTTCACGTTCTTCTCTACTTACAGGGGGGTATTAGTCCAACCCTACTAAAATCAAAGAGCCCAAATGACGCAGAGGAACAACAACTGAAACAGTCAACAAGGGTCTGCAGGCTGGAAGATGAACTGGAAGGTAATTGGGTGGGGACATCAGTAGAGCAGCCCTGAGAATACCCACTGGTCCTTAAAGACATCCAGGGAGATGGTGGATGATGGTCGGTGGCGATCTGCCCAGAAATGTGAGAGAATGGCAAGAGGCCCAAGCGTTGCCGAGATTCCCGTGTAAGGCTGCTTCTCCCAGAGGAAATGAGCGGCTGGCTCAACCAGGCCCAGGAGGAGACCTTGTGAGCTTAAGAGACTTAAGGTGGAAAGGATATAAAGAACAAGCTAAGTGAAAACGGGCAGTTACAAGCTCTGTGAGAGACAGCAGAAGACAAGCCACCACCTGATGCATGTTAAATACACACAAGCCTTAGGGTCTTCTCACCAGAAAGGGAACATGAGTCAGGGGACCCTGAGAGGTGCATTGTGAGCACGCTTTATCAACTTGGCCTTGGAAACCACCTTGGAGAGTTTTCAGGTTCTGAACAGGTTTTGGTAGAAGGTTATCAGCTTAGAATGGTGTTGGAAAGGAACTTTAGATACAATGGTATCTGGAGCTGCTAATTGCATTGGGGTCCTCAGAGATGATGGCCTAAAGGCAATGGTAGAATGCTCCATCAGGAGAGCATGTGCCATACAGGAGAGCCTAGAAGTAGAAGGCAAATGCAGGCGCAGATCAGGCCCCATTCCCGCTTTCAGTAAGAGGCTCAAAACTCACACAGAGAACCGGCGCAGGACACTCATTAGACTCTCACTCTGACTCAGTACAGCCCTGAAGAGAAGATCTGATGATTAAGTTGAAGAGGGAATAATTTTGATGAATAATTTTTATCTAAGGAGATACTAAAAATCTGAGTCCTAGAGCAGACTACTATTTTGGCTCAGGTTGAACTGCACTCTGACCACTAAGAGTGGAAGAACAAAGGGACAGCTGAGGTCAAGAGGCAGAAGAAAGGCTTTAATCATCCTGTCACTGTGGTTGAAGGATATCTCCCTCTTCTGACTGACTAGTATGGAACCAAGGCATTTGCTGACATTAAGAGAACTGTTTATAATTATGCAAGACAGAATGAAATTTAAAAATTGCTCAATAGTCAGGTTGCTACTGAAATACTGTATTTTCAGTTGTTTATAACAGCAACATCAGTTAATTCTGTTTTGGTATATAATCTGAGGTAAGTGCTCAACAGGGATCTTATCCATCATAAAAGAGCTTCAACCAGTTCAAGAGAGGTAGATGAAAAAAATTAAAATCTAAGCAAAACACATGCATAAAACCCTTATACAAGGGCTGCTCTGAAAGTAACACTTCCTATTTCCCTACATTGGTCCATGATGTCATAAGCAGATGGTGGTGGTATGGCAGTAGAGGCTGAAACTTCCCAACTTCATTCCATGTTGTTGCCACGTGACAGATGGCAGCAGAGGGACAGTCTGACACAGAAGCATGCATGAAGCAAAGGTATATCACTGCATTCCTCCATGAGGAAAAAATGGCACCCACTGACATTCACTGGCACTTTCTGATTGTTGATGGAGACCAACTAGTAGATGTGAGCACAGTGAGGCGGTGGGTGGTGTGTTTCAGTAATGGTGACAGTGGGACGCTTCTACTGGTGCAGATTTTGATGAGCATGGCGTGCAGGCTCTTGTTTATTGCTGGTGAAAATGCATAGCTAATGGTGGTGACTATATTGAAAAATAATGTTTTGTGGCTGAAAATTTGCTCTGTCAAATAGAGTTATTGTGCTCACCGCATCTCCTGTAGTTTCCATGGAAATAAATAGGAGGCATCACTTTCAGAGCTATCTGTATTAGAGCATGGTGGCACTTCTACTTTCAGAGGGAACAGTGCGCAACTTATACAGTAGGAATTTGCCTTTGCTTTCTTTGTCCCTCACAACTGACCTAAAATACATCTTCAGGGGAACATGAGAATATCAAGTTTGTGCATGCTAATAGAACAAAAAAAAAAAATCCTGAGATCTACAATATCCCATGGCAAGGCTCAGTGTTTTTTGGATTTTAACAGCTAAGATTTCCAAAAACTGTGGATAACCTCCACTGATGTTAAGGATTGTATGCTTCATTTTTTCCCAGAGTAAAAGCTCCCGAAGTTACAGCACCCACGTGGGTTCAGTATAGTACACAGGCACTGTCCCAACAAATGAGTATCTTTTATGCATTGGCATTATCTGGAAGAGTACTGCCATTGTGGCACTACGAAAAGATTTAGAACTTCACTTGGAACAAGTTCTACAATCCTATGTTTAATAAAGTTGATTCTAAGGGTAAAGTTGGCCTTTTTAAAAAATGAATTTCCCCCATGGTTTTAGCCTGTTGGTGAGGTAAGCACTGAAAATACAAGCCAGAGGCCAGAAAGTTTCTTTTATGCTTTCAACTATTCTGTGCTGACACCTAGGCAACATAGAAAGGAAAATGTGACTGGAATGTAAAGGGCATAAATGAAATAAGGAAAACGAAAAAAAGTAGATTGTGCCAGATCTAGTGAGTGGGAAGCTACAGGAAGTTGGCAAGGGAGGAATTTGAGCCTACTTGGCAAGCAGAGTGGGAACTGGAGGGAAGGTCAGTGGAAAACCACATTATTTGGGCAAAGAGGATGGGAGACAGAAGAGGAGAATGACTAAAAGTCAGCAAGAAAAGCAGCAGATAAAAGACCAGCAAGCAGTTGGATCGAGAGTGAGAATGGGCACTGAGAAAGTGGGAAACTAGGAGCAGAAGGAAAGGGACAAAAAGGGACTATTGCCAGAGATGGGAAACTCTGGGAACACAAGGAAGGAACAAGGAGGTAGTACCACTGGTGCTGATGCAGCTGAGGTGGAGGCACAACATGAAAAAAAATAACATTAAAAAAAAAATAGCACTCTAGGGAAGGAAATAAAGAATGGTAGCCAGAAAAAAAGGGAAAAGGGAACTGGGTAAGCTTTCATCATGTAGGGACTGGCATAGACTGAGCAAAAAGAACATTAGTGATAGGCCATACGAATAATGCAATTGTGTAATCATGAACATGACTAACACGAGGCCCCAAAGATGGAGCTCAGGTAGGGAGAATGAAGGGTGGATAGGAAGGAGCAATCTCCATGGCACAAGCTGCAGACAAAAGCAGAAGCATCTATGTTTCTAAGAAATACTTCTCCAAACCTCTACTGCAATGCATAACTCCCAAGCCTTACCTTTTTTCTCTTAGGAAACATTATACAGCTCACTAGAAAAACACGTCTTCTTCTGTTACAGGGTGACCAATGTAATGAGTAGCAATAGCGCGAGCACTATCATCTCTTGTGGAATTTTAGGGTTCCCAACCTGCTGATAAACTGCATACACTGACAGAATGACACCAAGCAAGAATGTACCTGTTTTAGAACTCCACTTCTCCCAAGCGCATGAAAATAATGTGAAGCCATTATTTATATAGTCCCTTCCACCAAACCTACATTACTGTTTAGTGCAGGTGAATGCACTGCAAAAGGACAAGAATCTGCATGTGATGCCAGCGTCTTTGGCTGATTTACCGCAAAAGTCGGAAGGTGAAGTTGTGAACGACACAAAGTGCCAAAAGTCTCTCAGCCCACATAGCTGCATGCTACGGAGTCTGATAATGCCAAGCTGGCCATTCAGATCATAATTCTTAAACCTTATTGTTTATCCTTTTTCCATTTTTCAGATATCCATCTAAACTTTTTTTTTTTTTTTTAGAGTTTCTAAAGCAAACAGCTACAGTCAGTGGGAGCGGATCCTGGCTATTTCTGTGCTTAAGTCACAAGTTAAGCATCCAGGAATGTTAAAGCCACCCAAAATTGATAGAAAAATTTCCCTTTAAAATCTCATCTCAAAGAAACACTGCAAAAAGAGAAAAGAATTTTGATGTCCTGTAAAAAACTACTTCAAAACAATTTTTATTTTAAATAGCATTGAGCGTTATACTTTAAGACACAAGGCAACCCACTTAACAGTGCTGTGGAAAACAGTGTGACAAGCTTCCTATTAAATACATACCACATATCTTGCATTGAGGCTGAAGCCCTATGGAAAAAGTGAATGCAATCAGGAAACTGATTGGAATTATACAAACACATTTACAGAATGATACGAGCATCTGTACATGGATGAGAAAGAATAGAGTGCAAAAGTGGTGAGATGCAACTTAAACATGTAGTTTGCTGTTTCGGACCTCTGAATGCTCTCTCCATGTCACCTAAAGAGCACACGCGAAAGACAGAGGTTTAGACAGGGCTTGCTTAAAGTGTTCTTTTCTCTTTTTAATACAGCATGCCTTTTGAGCCCTAGAATACAATCTCCAGGTATTCCATTTGCTGCAGTGTTTCTTTCAAAGGAAATTACATTTGACAAGATTTGGATATCAACAATTAATTAAATCAGAAGTGGCAAATTATGTTCACAGCCTACTTAAAACATTAAAAGCTTCTTTAACTGCTAAAGTTTAATATGCAGAATTAACAGGAATATGCCACAGATTTTGAAAGCAATCCATTTCTCAGGTGCAAGCCTCTGTTCCTTGGTTAGAACATACACAGATCTACCACAGACTGAGCACTAATGCTACGCAGGGAATAGGTCATATGTTCTACCTCTCTGCTATGAATAAATAACAGGTGATAGTGACTCACTTTATACGCATACTGAAGGCATGAACAAGGATGAATCTCCCTGTAAAATAAAAGTAATTCTTTGTCCAAAATAAACTTCAATACCTGTCAATCATTTCCAGAGAATAAATATAAATTAAGAAAATTGTTGACAAGCATTCTTTTGAACTGTACTGGCAAAGCCTGGTCTTAAAGGCTTCAACCAGCATAAGAAAGAAATCCAAAGACAGACCAGAATCCACCTCACAGTGCAGATACAGTGGGTGTGCTTCATTTAAAATAAGAATTTCCATTCTCATTTGGAGGCCAAACAGAGAATGTATTTAATAACAGTCATCTTGTATAAAAGTTATCAGAAAAGTGAACACTGAGGAAAAGTATGCCTCTTACCAGTCTAGCAGAAAATAGATTTTATGGGAACTAGATGGACTCTCTGGAGCTCGCAGTGCTCTTTGGTTCATATGAAGAGTTGCTAAAAACCCACTGTTCCCATTTCAGATGGTATGCGTAGTCTCAAGGGAAAAATTTGATTTGACAGTGAATTAATCTGTTCTTTTGGCTCTTCTTATAAGAGTAACAATTCCATGAAGCAGCAACTGTGTAAAGCACCTATATCCCAGGCTTTCTTTTCTTCTTAGATTGTAATTTTTTCCTTTTATTGCTTTTTCCCATTCTGCTTTTTCTTTTTTCCTTTTCAATACCACAATTTTTTTGCTTTAATACCATGCTCTTTTAAAAGTAGATTACACTGGATACCAACATAATAAAAAGTTGTTGGTATTTTCTCTTTATGTGACTTGGAAAATACGATCATTCAATACATAATGAAGTATAAAAACCTTCACACAGTGCCCTTACTGCAAGTTTGGTTTACTCACACAATATGTTACTATATCCATACTATATTCTGTGGAGATGGAGACTAATCACAATCATTTGCCTAAATATATGCTTAAAACACAAATAGAGACTCTATAAGAAGTCAGGAGTTTTCCTGATAGAATTTCTACCACGTTTCACTCCAGGTCCCTTTCCTCTCCAGTTCTCACTTTCTGTGCTTATGGAATTTTTCTTACCGCTGGCTGCAGTTACACAGTTCACATTAGCCAATTTCATACTCCAGAAAAATGCATTTTACATACCTGATCTCACATTTAACTAGTAGAACGCACAGATACCTAGTTTCAAAAAATTAAAGCAAGAAGAAAATTGCTGAAAGTACAATTTCACTTGGTTCTAACTCCGCCTGTTCTTCATTCTGCTTTTCTGTATCTCTATTTGGCATTTTGACTTTTCAGATTCACACTCCACCTTTTTTAAACCACAATTCTGCTTTTCTCACACGTCTTGCTTAAAACAGTTCCTAATTTGTAAGAAGGTAAAAGTAGTTTTAACAGAACTACTGTTTTTATTTTCTTGATGTAGCTGCTAGAGCACTTGCTTCTCTGTTCTTTAACTTCTTAGCAGGGCCATAGAGAAGTGTGTTTCTTGTTAGATTTTAGTACCTGAAAGATGAGACAGGTTCCTGCTCTTTTGATTCACGTATTAGGGATCACAAGTGGTGAGTTCATTTCTTTCCATTTTTTACTTAATTTTCACATATCTTGCAAATTGTTCCCCACGTCTTTTTTTGGCCTCATCTCCCGTGCTTTTAAAGCGTGCTTGCCAGAACCTAAGATACTTTCTACTCCCTATACTGGGCACCATTTCAACTTTATCAAAGAAGGGTATGTTCCTGTACTTCCATTTATTGCACCATCTAATCACGTATGCTTGTGTTTTAGTCTTACACAGAATACAATCACTTGCAGCTCTCATGAAGATTTTGAGGCTCAGAAAATGCACCCCACTTATGGCTCTCCTAATTCTTTGTAGGATTTAAGGAAAATCTGTACAGATTTCTTATTTTGGGAAGCCTTTAACACAAAAGTACTTGTTCTACAGAGTTTCATGATCCATGCAGGACTGGATCACAGTGTGGCCACTGTTGGAGAAGTTCTTCAATATCAGCACTTAAAATATAAGCCCATTCAGCACACTGCTCAGGACAAGTGTTTTCCCTGCAACTTCCCCAGCAAACTGGCCTATGGTCATTATTGCAGTCTAATGTTGAAAGTGTCAAACTGGGTACAGGGATACTGACAACTTCTTGTACCAACTTATCACTGCCTTCTCTAGAAAAAGGACTGGATGTCTGCATGACTGTTAGATTCCAGAAAGACTGTAATGTAATTTAAGTAAGGCAGCTTCAGAGTATTCCAATTCTATTGTTTATGTACAACATGGATATAAAATCTCTATGGGCAAATGATTTTATTGTTACCTTGAGGGGACAACAAAGTTCAACTGGGGCCAATGATATTGTGCATACAGTTACAATTTCATGCCAGAGCATGACAGTGGCCTGAACAGAAAGCTTCATTACCCTCTTCAGAAATCACTGCTTTATTTTCATACTTCTGCAGCTTACACGTATGCTGCTTATTCTGCTGCAAGTATCTAATTAAATACGTAGTAATTCCCCCCCAAACTATGCTAGAATAAGATTGCTGAAAGATTTTCCTCTTTGAGATTACAACGATACTGGCAACCAAATTAAACATTCCTTCCGAAAAAAAAAATTGTTTTGGGCCAAGTTTGGGCATTAGTAATTTATTTAACAAAAGCACAGAAAATGTAAGAATGAAGTTACTCCAATTGTTTTGATTGAATTTTTATTTTATTTCCTTTAAAATCACGTCTCCTACCAAGACAGGCAGCTATATTTAGCCTTCACATCAGAAGTTACACACATGAGCCTTCCATGTACACATAAAAATATTCTTTAGGGACAGCTGACAGCTGTACTAAACAAAACATCATAGTGATAGACATAGTCATAGAACAAGAATTACTTGTAGGTGTCTCAATAGCAGTCACAGAGATTAAAACTAAAATAAGCCTGCCAATTTTTATTAAAGAAATTAATAACTATCATTTCCACATAACTCTGTTTTCAGATGTTGTTACTCAAGCATTTATTTTCTTTGGTTTCTTCAAGCTATGAGGTAAAATTTGAAGGAATTATTTATATTAAAAAAATACCACCACCACAAGAGAATTGCTTAGATTTCGGTAAGTTGTTTAAGTCAAATAGACACTAAAATTTAAGCTATTTACATGTAAATTTCAGAGCCTTATACACTGAAGTAGTATACATACACATATTTTGGGCTCATTTTTAAAAGATATCATTAAACCAACACAACTCTGAATATCACCTTTTTAAGGTATGTAATGTGGATCGCTAAGGCCTGAATACTGTGCTGAACTGTGAAAGAGAAGTAATTTTCAAGAGCCATATAAACATATAAATAAGGAGGAAAATTTTGTATTCATTAACCTCCGTATACCTCATCAGAACTGCTGGTATTCAGCATTCCCACATTAGTAGCCGGAAATGTTTATCACATAGAACACAGTAATATGATTTCCAAGCAAAGAAAATTATTTTCTTCATTATCTAGTGAAAAGGTTAGCAGAACATTATCAGATTAGATCTTTCAAGTGGCCTTAATTCTGCCAAATCACACTACTTCCCTCCTCCCCCTCTTTTCTGACATGTGCGTTTTCAATTAGGGCATCTCTAAATTTCATACTGGTTAAAGACTCTTGTAGACTTGCAGCTAAGTTATTAAATAAGGAAGCCAGTCATGCTTGATGATAAACACCGGTAGTTACATCAACTTCAGCAGAAATTATGGATGCTCTCCAGCCACAGAAATCAGAGTGTAGCTTCAGAGAGGATAAAAAATGTCTGAGGTTGCCTGAAGTTTATCAGGTTTGTTTTAAGTGTACATTTGCTTTTGAAGGATCTGGCAACTGATGTCTTTTTTCTTTTCATACCTATACAGAGAGTTATTTCTTTTTGCTTATTTATCTTCATCTTCATTTTACAGGTAGACTCATTTTCATCCAAGTTTACAGTGCATTCTTCAAACACGGCATCCAAAATTCACCAACTACTGATGCGGTAAAACAATTTTTTTAAAAATATTAATTTGTTATCTATCCTTCATGTGTATATTTGATTTTCATTTACTAACCACTTAATTGCACTGTCATATCAGAACATGTTTGCAATATATGCCCCAACTTTACGACATGGTTCTTTACTACTACAGTACGTTTTAATACCTATTTATGTATGTAATTAAATAAATATTATTTAGTAATACTTTACTCGCTGCCATGAACACCTAGTCCCTTCGACAATAGTTTCCCAAATGTTGATTCCTATCTAAATACTTGGAAGCCATCACTATACCATATCTGCGCAAAGTTACTTTTCAATCTTTAACCTAAAAGCAAGAAGGAAATAAAAACACTGTGGCTAAAATCAAAGATGATAGTTCTCAGGATTTGTTTTGGATAAATTTGAAGGAAGAGGAGGAAAAGAAGGAAGAATGATTGTGTAGATTTTGTGGGGTTTTTCCTTTCAGCTTGCATGGAAGGAACAAGAAGATCTTCTGCTAGAATTTCTAGTAGTAACTGGACTTTTTATAAAGTGTTTTATTAAGGTTTAAAAAACAAGTTAATAGAAAACTGTTTTTCACCCAGAGGTTTGGAACAGTTTTAGAAAGGGCACAGGATGGATAGAAAAGATACGTAAAGTAAGTAATGCTTTAAGAAGAAATGCGTTTGGCTAAGGGGACTAAAAAACATCTATGAGCTACAGCAGTATCTGCACCTTCACAAATGCATAATGGGATTTTCAGCAAGCTAGCATTCTTTACCTACAATGTCCAGTATGCTCCTTTTTCTGCTTGACCTTTCTAATTTTCCTTGAACTACCTTATTTAAGTTTCTGTAGTCTCTGCAGAAGTGTGCGTGGAGGAAGTATGTAGGTCACTGAAACAGACTGAAGTGTAACACATACTCAAATATTTTACTTGTCTTTAATAATAAAAATGTAGGACAACACTTAATTAGAATAAAATACACTCTTACTCCACATAGGTATGTGACCATTAAAAGCTACAATGTGTACACAAAATATTTTTTTCTCCTACAAGATTCTGCGTTTGGTGTCTATAACACATAGCAAGCAACAATTCATAGGAAAAAGAATAGGCAAAGTATTTTAAAGCAAACTGTGTCTACAGGGTTCTAGGTGCAGAACCCTAAACTGCAATCTTTATAAGTTTTACATAAATTCAGAGAAAGTGTACAGATGTCACCTGTGACATCTGTATCATGGCACTTACTGCTTGTGACAGTGGAAGCCCTGCATGCCACTCTGTAAGGTATTGGTCTCAAGAGCAAGAGCCTTGCTCCTGAAGCTGCATGATACAAACAATAGCACATGTGTTTCCCAGAAGCTGAAGTCTTAGAAGGAGTTTTCTTTTAATATATAGATTATATGTAGGTTTCTCCAAAAATAATGCTTCCTATTTATTTCCATAGAAACTACAGCAGATACAAAAAGCACAATCACACCACTTAATAGAGCAAATTCTCAGCTATAAAACATTGTTTTTCAGCATAGTTACCACCATGAGCTATGCATTTTTGCCAGTGATGAACAACAGCCTACACGCCATGCTCTTAAAAATCTGCACCAGTAGAAGTGACCCACTGTCTCCACTGCTGAAACTCACCACCCACCGTCTCACTCTGCTCACCTCCACTGGTTGGTCTCCATCAATATTCAGCAAGCACTGACGAATGTCAGTGGGTGCCATTTTTTCTACCTGGAGGAATTCAATGACACACCTTTGCCTCACATACACTCTTTCATGTCAGACACCATTTTGTGAGACCGCTATGTGAAAGATCGCAGTGGAGAGGGAACAAAATGTAATGGAATATCGGTGGGAAGGTTCCACCTCTACTGCCATACCACCAACGTCTGCCTCTGACACCATGTGCCATGGTGCCAACATAAAGAAAGAGGAGGCATTACTTTAAGAGCAGCCCAAGCATCAAAAAGAATTCACTCAGCATGCAGTGCGATGGACCAACGAGAGAAAGACAGAAGCTGCAGAGTAACATTCACAGAAAGCAGCTCTAGGACAGATACAAGCACATACAGTAGCAAAGTTTGCGTAGTCTGAGAAAACACTTGCATATGTATTTCCATACAATCCTGTAAGTAGGTCAAGACAAAACAGTTCCGTACAGTTACTCCTGGAAACAGCTTGGAACTTCCTGAAGAATCAGAGTGGATTTTTTTTTTTTTTTTTTTTAATAAAGTCCCTTAGAACAATAAACACAACTTGTGCTAAACCATATTAAAATACGTTTGAACATGGGCCAGATAGTGTTTAGAGTAATTATGTACAGGCAAGCTGTTGACTAACAACAAACCCAAGTCCTCCCTTGGTGTGTAAGTGGGATGTTAACGGGGCCACAGCCCTGACCCTGCCCACGGAGGTACACTCTCTCCCTCCTCTCCCTGTGGCCCACACTCATGTCCACAGTCAATCGTTTGCAAAGAGGTAAGACCATAGTGTTTAAAGGTTAAAAAACTGTTTACAGAAGTCCCCTCTACTTAAGAGGTGATGTGGGAGATATTTTGGTTTTAATCTTTAGCATGCCGACAATAGATCACAAAGGATGTGAGTATAAAATTCTTTCAAACATGTTGCCAAGTTCTCCCTATTGCTAAGAAATGACTTTGAACTTGGCAAGTACAAGAAAATATGTATCAACATATTCAAGGAGATGCATTTTACCTCAAAAAAATCTTTTACTGCAGGGAAGTTTGCACGTCTTGAAATACAGTAGTTCTAGAAAAGTCTTCAAAACTATTTTGAAGGAGCAGAAAATAAGTAGGAGCTTGCTGTCTGGACAGTCTGAGTATTTTACAGTAATTCAGTGCGGCCCAACTCTTTGCTGTATGGGACTTCCACACCTCCTGCTGGGATACCTGAAAACAGACACCCAAAGGGTCAGCAATGATTCTGCAGAATAAGTTCCTGCAATGCTTTTGCATCTGAAGCTCCCATCCCTGCAGAAACAGCTCTGTCCAGACGCTGTAATGTCACACCCACATCAGACAAGAGGGTCTGATCAGCAGGAGGGAGAACAACATCTTCCCTTACAATGGAAGGAGCAAAGAAATAGCGTTACGCTTCAAGAGCTCTCAGACGGCAAGCAGCACTGCCTGGTGTCTACCCCAGTTTCAGTTCTTCTTCCCAATCCCTGTGTTAGGTATTACTGCCTCAATCAAGTTTGCTGCCGTTAATTCACACTTGTAAGAAAATGCATTAGGAAGCTCTGAAGACTTATCTAGGAATTAAAGTAGAAACTAATGTAGCACAACTTGAACATGAAGATGCTCAGTATAGTTAAAAGACTGGTAAAGCACTACACCACCTTTTAAATTACACAGCAAGATGTTATTCCTTCACATAAGCTTAACCCTCAGTAATTTTCCTATCACAAAAAGAACAGAGAACGCCAAGTATTGCACTCTCTATGCAACAGAAGAAACTGCATGGAGTATGCATATGTAGGAGAGCTTAAAATAATAATAAATAAAAATCCATGCAGTGTCTCTCTCTCGGTACAAGTGGCAAACCATCGGTTTGGTATCTCCCAGCACACCCTGCCAGAACCCTGCTGCCAGCCCTCTTCCTCACAGGCAGAGGATGGCAGGAGCACTTTCAAAGGCGTGACTCCACCTGTACCTGCTCACCCAGCACAGCTGGAAGCCTCCTGGCACATTTCTTCCAGAAAGGAACAGGTGAGATTCTATTGATTTATGATGCTTAAGTCTAGACAGTTGTAAGAGCATTAACACTGAGGCTAAACATGACCCAACTGATAATTTTGGCACTGTTAGCAGACTTCTCAGTCTAAAGCTGTTTTCAGTTCGAAATACTAAAAACACCACTGAGCATAAAGATCCAAGACCTGCACTTCGTTGCTTTTAGCTCCCACTTCTCAAGGAGTCCTGGTGTACTCTGGTTCTCAGAGCACAGAGCTGCCAACAGCTGCAGGAAGGCCTGCAAGGAGCACAGCATGTTTTCAACTCATGCACACAGACCTGGGGCTAGGAAGCTGTGCACTGAAAACCCCACAGGATACGCACAAACCTCATTCACAGGGATGTTACATCCACAAAGAGAGGGCAGAAAGCAAGGACTTTGTAGCTCCTTTTTGGACGGCTGCATTATAAAATAATATTTATGGAAAACTGATATTCCCTTACAAGACATCACAGATGAAGTGAACAAAAGGGAGAAACAAGAAAACTTGCACTGACAGTTTGTAGCAGAAAGCCCTCCACTGTCTGACAGGCCTAAGGCCTCTCAGAAGCCAATCCAGGCACCAGCAGAGCCCTTCTCATCAAAGGAATCCAATGCACACAGGCATGCACACCCTCCCACACCACCCAGCTCCACTGGCACATGCAGTCTGCTGGCAATGCTGCTTATTATATTTGTGTATGAGCTTTAGAAATATCTTATGTTCAGTAACACTGCTCTAGCTACACATTCCCTACTTAGGTCTTTGCTCTCTAGGACAGAAAACAATCTCCTGAACTCTCAGTTCACAACAGCTTCACTTGAAGGTTTCTCAGAAATACTGTACGCTTCTTAAAAGAGCGTGAATGAGTGTGTATACACACACGCATATATGAGTCTGCATTTTGTGAATTATGTGACTGGAAAAAGCATGTGGACCTTGTTTAGGTCACAAATCACTTTGTGAGGAAAGCAAGAATGACACCTTGCACTGCGATCCAAAACTGCAGACTTTCAGCACAGCAGTAGAGAAGTAGGAGTTGAGAACACACTGGTTACGCTTGGGTTACACGCCCTGCAAAGCAGAACCTGCAAGGAGGTGCGGCACTGCTCCTCCTGGATCTAACATTTCTGGCTGCATACTCTGAGTTCACTGAGCACTTACTGCTCCCAGCAAGATGCATTGCCTGCTATTTGAATGGCAGCAGCAGAAGAGGCAGGCCTGTCCTCACTAACAAGTGCAGTGCTGCTGCTGACATGCTGTCCCCAGCCCAGAGAAACCCATCTGTGGATGGAAGGTGCAGATAGAAGGAGTCAAAAGGAAGAAGAAAGTTGAGGGCATATCATAACAACCACCCTGTTATTTTTCCAGATTGCTCTCCCTAGCTGAATCACTGAGAATTTTAACCTGCACCAATACTGGTTCTAATATTTTTAGAAAGTCGTCAGGTTACCAACTAAGGTTACTATTTGGGCAAGAAAGGAGAGGCCATGAAAGCTATGCTGAGGTGGGATAGGGCTTTAGATGAAGCTGTTCGGTTTAAGACAAAGACTCTTCAGGACCATAAGACATGAAAGTTAGCTTGCTGACTTGCTTCTGCGTAACTTAACATTATCACATAGCAACATAAAACAACAAAAGCAACCTACTTCTCTTTCTTCAGGACTCACTTTGCATTTCTTAGCAGGCTCAATAAATATCACAAACAGGACTGGAAAGATATGCTCACAGGCTGACATTCCTCCCCACCCTCCTGTCCCTCCCAAGCAGAGGGATTGGCAGGGTTTATTGTTGTTCTGCTGAGTAGAGTAATAGGAATTAATGTCATCACTGTGCTGGACTTGGAACAGCTTTATTTCTGCATGTTTTCTGACCTCAGTATGCCAGTAGCATTATAGAGATGCTTTACTTAGTGTACAAAACTTCAGCCAAATATTCTTATTTATTACCATCAGGTATTTTCAACTATAAGCCACAGATGAACAAATAAAATCGTTTCCCTATTAACAGTAAATTTAGAACATATCTTACTTTCTAGAAGTTTATGCATTTTAAATAATTCTATATACCAAACAAGTGCAATAGAAGCCTCCTCACCTGTTCCATAGGTGGAAGGATCTGCTACAAATGTTAACAAGTTTAACTAAAAATAAACAGGCTTTTTTAAGATTCACTATGTATTGGCAGCAGTCTGAATTTAAGATAATCCAGAATAGCGTGTATTCAAACTGCCTGCTTGGTCCGCTCCCAGCCAGCAGCCACCAGTTCTGCAGCAACCTGGTCCTAGGGAAGTCCTGCAGCAGCAGCAGCCATTACACAGCAAAAGCCCTGGACTGCTGCCGCAGGCAATGTGGGGAGGGAAGCATGATGCAGCAGTTTCCATCAGCACCAATGCCTGCACAAGTCTAACAAGAGCACAGCCTCTTTAAATAGTTTGCGAGGACATTCTGTAACTGGTTAAGCAGAGGCACGTCCAGCTTCCTTTCCTCCTCCCTGCTGTTGCTCTACCCACTGCAAGGGAGAAGCAAAAAAGGAACTGGAGAGTAGGGCAAGGGCTGCGAGCTTAGAGCCATGAGTACAGCTCAGCCCGAAAGGATTTCTTTTATATCCTTCATACTACCAAACTGACAGCAAACATGGACAGTACAGACTAAAAATCACTCATTCACACCCGTACCATGAGTTCATAGTAATAGCTGTTGCATGCAACTACGTGCCATAAAGGAAGATGTTTATGGAAATGAAAGACAGTGCTTTCACTTGGCCCAGCAGCTTCACACACTATGGGTTTGTACTGGTAATAAGCAGAGGGGGGAAAAAAAAAAGCATTCAGCATTTAACCCTACATTAACTCTTACACTAGATGAACTGTTTGTGCCCCTTAATGGAAAGAATGGGAAGCTAGAAACAGGCAGAAGAACACTTGCCATCTGTCTTTGTTTTCCTTCAGTTTCTTCTTCATCCTAATCCAAATGATTAATTGTAAGCACTTTTGCTTCTTTAAGCCTACCTCTTACATGTTCTTCTAAAAATCTATTTGGGGCAGCTGCTCATCAGAACTACACTGACTGGAAATGTCACAGGTGAACAGCAATTTGAAAGAAACACGAGCATACGTTTGAGGAAGGATTACAACAGAGATAGCGGAAGAGTAAAGAAGGAGAGTGACTTAAAATGGTGAGAAAACAACCACCCCACCAAAACCCAAATCCAGGAGTCTTACCCACAGGAGTAATTTCAGAAGGCATGGAGCAAACTATTAGACAAAATGCTTGTGCAATTGAAATATTTGCTTCAGGTTGTGCTTTATTAAGTCCCACTGAAAATAAAGCAATCCACATGAAATTTAAGATATAGTCTGTTACAGTCATAAAAGCCATACTTTTTTTTTTTTTTTAAACTAGCTAAAATCACTTGAAACCATGGTTTTTGCCATTTAGGTAAGAGAAGTGCAAGGACACTTGCTTGTTGCTTGTGTACAGCAGCGCAAGGGCTCGGGAAGGATACCGAGGTACTGAAGCACGTCCTGCTCTGTGCTGCTGTCTTCTGCTCTTTAAAATATAACCACTTTTTGCAGCAGGTGATACATTCTTCAGGGACCTGATTTGCAACTGTCTGTGATGAATACATATAGTCGTGCACTTCCCTCTGCAAGGACGGCTGTCTTTTAAGAGAATTCCTGAAGTAGGCAGGAAAGAGACAGTTCTCATAATGATGCTCATAACTGCAAAATGACACTGAAGTGTAGCACTTCTCAAGGCAACACAGAAAAAAGCTAAATGGTTACAGATACAAGTGTAGGTTACCTAAAGTCAAAAGGTGCCCAGATAAACACTGAAAGGCAGTAAACATTACATGAATAATCCTGTGCAATACACTCCCCTCAAACACAAGCAGCCTCCCCAAACACAGTGTATATTTAGCTTCATTCACCAAAGTTAGACAGCAATGAATGCCATCACTTGAAGATCAAAACTCTATTCCGAGAAGATAATTTTGGAAGGATCATCTCCTATTGCATTAATTCCTAGCCTCCCTGTGAACCCTGCAACTCAGTTAATATCTTGATCACTATTTCTAAATACACAAATGGGCACACCAGGTTAAGTACTCATGGACCTTCATACCAAGAGAAGTATCATAGAAAGTGTTTGACGAATATTAACTGATGTGAAGGGATTTTTACATAGCATCCAGAATCAGTTTTATGGAAACACTCACCATTTCCAACTTAAAAAACAAAACGCTGACATTATAATTGGGTTGCAGTTAAAAAAAGGTCAAACACCAGTCTGAAGTCTGGTATCTAGTTTTATCATCCTTCATTCTACCCTCTCATTCCTGCATCTCATCTAAATTAGGGGAGATGGATCATCACTATTTAAAATGGAGCTGTGGAGTCCAAATCCAGTCAATTGTTTCAGACTGTGAAACACGTGCTCTTCTTTGCTAACGAAACACCAGCAGAGCACACTCACCTGCACACGGCCCTATCAGTGACCAGGCCCCTCTGCTGAGTGCCCACACAGCCCATTACAGACCGAGGTCAACTCCACATGCGATGGTGTTGGGCTGCTGCTCTGGTTACACTTCCACACACTGAGCTGGACATTTCTCTCACTTCCAGTATGGCAAAAATACACACACCTTGGCCAACAAGGGTCTAATGGGATTAAAGTATTTTCAGCTACGGGTGCTGATCTTTGTGGGCTTGGACCACTGAAAGGAAGCAAGGACAGCAAGAGATGCATTAGTATTGCTGGGAGGTGTTTCTTTCAACAGGACCCCTGCAACAGAATGACAGCCTCATCAGTATGGCTTCAAGTCAGGCCCTTCCTGCTTTGAGTTTTCCTTGAGGAATACTGCAAGAAATATGGAAAACTGTTTTAATAGCAGGCCAATCTTCCCAGCAGATGCACAAGGATCCTCTTGTATGTTAGAACAGACTGGTGTAATTGGTGTGGAAGCCTCCAAATCGTCCCAGAACAGGGGGCATGTGTGGCCTGACAGCTCTACTCCATCCTACACAGTCAACCAACTGCATGGTTTGTGCCCCTTCTCTTAACAGCCAACCAGTCCTCGGGTTGCTTTTCAGCTGGAATTTCAAAGCAGACTCCCAAGCACTACAGCAACTTTATCCAACAGTAAACCACACAAAGCCATGAATTAACCATGAAGCTTCTTTGAAGACTGCTGCCAGTCACGTGTCCCATGAGCAGGAGTCTGAAGGACACACAGGAGCTGGAAGACACAGCGGTGCAAGGGATCTCCCTGGTACCAGAGCGAGCAGCATAGCACGAGGACAGTTCTGCCATCAGATTGCACAATCCACTGTGGAGGAGTTTTTCTTTCACCTGCTGAAGTGCCTTAGTATGGTACTTGAAAGCTTGACAAACTTAACTACTATGCTTGAAGAACTCACATAAGCCGATTATTCCTTCAACCTTCTGAACAACTACACTGCCCAGCTTTTAATGACCTTTACATGTACTTGCAGCTCCATAGCTGCCAGATTTGATAGCACAAGTACCTAAATTTGTTCAGCATTATTTCAATACTTTGATATACTGTCATTATTTGTTGCCCTGCACAGTGTGAGGGGAGGTTACAGCGCAAACAGATGCATGAAAGTTCATATGTTTCTGCAGATGCCCATTATCACATAGCTCAAACCAGAGCATTTCTGGATGTGGTCTTACTAAGAAGGTCTAGATTTAAAAGCTTGACAGGTATGATTTAGATATTAATACCAAAAAAATCTTAATTATTCTGATAAATAATAAATAATAATAAATAATAAATAATTCTGCAATTCCAAGTCAAATTTACCTCATTCAGGAATTTCTGCAACTTGTACTACCATTAAATATTCTTTTGCAACTACAAACAGAATTTGAATTAGAACCATGGCTCTACAGTTACTAATGGCACCGCTTCTAGTTAGGTCTGCAATGCACCGTTGGTCTCCATCAAGAGAGTTACTCCAGAGTTTCTCTGTTCATTGGAGGGGAATTGGACTAGATGGCCTTCAGAGGTCCTTTCCAACTCTAAGGATTCTATGATTCTACAAGTTCCACAGTACTTCCTAAGATTTCAACAAAAAGTTCAGAAATGCACTCCAGTTAAGTGTTTATTCAAACCATGAACATAAGTTGTTTCAGCTTCTCTTCTGAAATTGCAGGTAGCTGATGTGTGTCCTGGCAGCTCACATCCTTGTTGCAGCACGCATCCCCAGTGTCACAGCTGGATTTGATACTGGTAAAAGCTATTGTTCAAATTTCTGCTTTGCGTTTCTTGAGTTTCATTTGGTAAAAGCCTCCCTCAAACACTTTAGCCTTTGTTTTATTTAGGTCAACAAAATGAATTAAGAGCAGTCTTGGCAAAGAGCTAAAAATAATTATAATCAAATTTTAAAATGGCTCTGCTTGAGGGAATGCTTGCAATGGATCCAGTCCATCACCATCCTTAAAAAACCAGCAACTGCAAGCTTTAATTTCCCCATCAATTTATGACAGGTCCCATTGAACATAACCATACGTTTACCATAATGCAGCTAGCATTTTCTCTACAACCACAGAAGATTCTACTGCCTTTTACACATGCTTCCTTAAGCAGATTAAAGTTGTAACACATCCAACAACCGTGCTCTGAATCATTGGCTGGGATATCCATACCCTGAAAAGGAATCCGGGTTGCCTGGAAAACACAGTACACCAAAAGCCAATTTTAAATTCCTGATCCTGTATTTACCTAAAAGGTGTTTGACATCAGAAACTATAAAAGTTATCAGAAGATGAGTGCTGCTCAGAAGTTTCAGAGACTTCATAGAAAGCTGCTTGCTCCATCGTGCTTCTTGCAATGGCATAGTACTCATTAACTATCGTAACCCGCAGAACAACTGCCATAGCCAAGAGTAATAAGCTACCAATGATGATACTAAATGCACACTAGTGGAAGGACATGCTAGCACTAAATTAAACCTCTGGAGCAAGCCTCAGAAGAACTCTGTACAATTCTGGGGAAGTCTTTAAATTTGACCTTCAGCAGACCACATGAAACTTCCTCAGTCATCTACTCTGATGCAAGAAGCCAGTGCCCACCGTTGCATACCAACAAAACAAGAAGCAAGTCCACATTAATCTAGTCAGCGCTATTAAAGGTTATAGATATGGCAGTCAAAAGCAGTAACATCCTAAAAACTAGACAGGTATGTTGTTGGTGAATGCTGAAAGCACACTGTAATGAAGGTGCAGAGTTGCAGCGACCTAAGGTCCAACAGCTGCATGCCATCTGGGGTTTGGCTGTTGCTGGCAATACTCAGGGCTGTGAAATATATAAGTAACTACAACAGAATTATATCTGAAGGCACATTAATTGGGAGTTACTCTACATAAGGTGAAGGCAAAATAAAAACACACTCCTCAGTCACCATCAAGCAACCCTAAAAGCCAGTGTCTACCATTTTGCTGAAAAATTATTCTAAAGATAAAGATCCCAATCATTGATTTTCAGAGTTAGATAGCAGAGAAAACTTACCCAAACTACTCTGAAGCTGGCAGCACCACAGGAGTCAAAAACATTAAGAAATATGAAGCAAAGGATGAGATTTATTTTTTTCTTCATAGGCCGGATCATTTTTTTCCTCCCTGCTGTTCTGTCAGGGCAGCAAGGAAGAGTAAGTATGTAATTTGGGAGGAAACCATGACTGTTTATTATGAAAAGGACACACACCAAACCCTTAACTCCTTCAAATTAGACAGTGCCAGCAACGCTAACAGCAGTCACTGGTTTCACTTTGTCAGCAAGTCCTTTACCCACACTCACACACGAACGGGGG